>NW_028284092.1:0-246614 GCF_059516105.1 Syngnathus floridae | reverse complement strand
TAACCCTAACCCTAACCCTAACCCTAACCCTAACCCTAACCCTAACCCTAACCCTAACCCTAACCCTAACCCTAACCCTAACCCTAACCCTAACCCTAACCCTAACCCTAACCCTAACCCTAACCCTAACCCTAACCCTAACCCTAACCCTAACCCTAACCCTAACCCTAACCCTAACCCTAACCCTAACCCTAACCCTAACCCTAACCCTAACCCTAACCCTAACCCTAACCCTAACCCTAACCCTAACCCTAACCCTAACCCTAACCCTAACCCTAACCCTAACCCTAACCCTAACCCTAACCCTAACCCTAACCCTAACCCTAACCCTAACCCTAACCCTAACCCTAACCCTAACCCTACCCTAACCCTAACCCTAACCCTAACCCTAACCCTAACCCTAACCCTAACCCTAACCCTAACCCTAACCCTAACCCTAACCCTAACCCTAACCCTAACCCTAACCCTAACCCTAACCCTAACCCTAACCCTAACCCTAACCCTAACCCTAACCCTAACCCTAACCCTAACCCTAACCCTAACCCTAACCCTAACCCTAACCCTAACCCTAACCCTAACCCTAACCCTAACCCTAACCCTAACCCTAACCCTAACCCTAACCCTAACCCTAACCCTAACCCTAACCCTAACCCTAACCCTAACCCTAACCCTAACCCTAACCCTAACCCTAACCCTAACCCTAACCCTAACCCTAACCCTAACCCTAACCCTAACCCTAACCCTAACCCTAACCCTAACCCTAACCCTAACCCTAACCCTAACCCTAACCCTAACCCTAACCCTAACCCTAACCCTAACCCTAACCCTAACCCTAACCCTAACCCTAACCCTAACCCTAACCCTAACCCTAACCCTAACCCTAACCCTAACCCTAACCCTAACCCTAACCCTAACCCTAACCCTAACCCTAACCCTAACCCTAACCCTAACCCTAACCCTAACCCTAACCCTAACCCTAACCCTAACCCTAACCCTAACCCTAACCCTAACCCTAACCCTAACCCTAACCCTAACCCTAACCCTAACCCTAACCCTAACCCTAACCCTAACCCTAACCCTAACCCTAACCCTAACCCTAACCCTAACCCTAACCCTAACCCTAACCCTAACCCTAACCCTAACCCTAACCCTAACCCTAACCCTAACCCTAACCCTAACCCTAACCCTAACCCTAACCCTAACCCTAACCCTAACCCTAACCCTAACCCTAACCCTAACCCTAACCCTAACCCTAACCCTAACCCTAACCCTAACCCTAACCCTAACCCTAACCCTAACCCTAACCCTAACCCTAACCCTAACCCTAACCCTAACCCTAACCCTAACCCTAACCCTAACCCTAACCCTAACCCTAACCCTAACCCTAACCCTAACCCTAACCCTAACCCTAACCCTAACCCTAACCCTAACCCTAACCCTAACCCTAACCCTAACCCTAACCCTAACCCTAACCCTAACCCTAACCCTAACCCTAACCCTAACCCTAACCCTAACCCTAACCCTAACCCTAACCCTAACCCTAACCCTAACCCTAACCCTAACCCTAACCCTAACCCTAACCCTAACCCTAACCCTAACCCTAACCCTAACCCTAACCCTAACCCTAACCCTAACCCTAACCCTAACCCTAACCCTAACCCTAACCCTAACCCTAACCCTAACCCTAACCCTAACCCTAACCCTAACCCTAACCCTAACCCTAACCCTAACCCTAACCCTAACCCTAACCCTAACCCTAACCCTAACCCTAACCCTAACCCTAACCCTAACCCTAACCCTAACCCTAACCCTAACCCTAACCCTAACCCTAACCCTAACCCTAACCCTAACCCTAACCCTAACCCTAACCCTAACCCTAACCCTAACCCTAACCCTAACCCTAACCCTAACCCTAACCCTAACCCTAACCCTAACCCTAACCCTAACCCTAACCCTAACCCTAACCCTAACCCTAACCCTAACCCTAACCCTAACCCTAACCCTAACCCTAACCCTAACCCTAACCCTAACCCTAACCCTAACCCTAACCCTAACCCTAACCCTAACCCTAACCCTAACCCTAACCCTAACCCTAACCCTAACCCTAACCCTAACCCTAACCCTAACCCTAACCCTAACCCTAACCCTAACCCTAACCCTAACCCTAACCCTAACCCTAACCCTAACCCTAACCCTAACCCTAACCCTAACCCTAACCCTAACCCTAACCCTAACCCTAACCCTAACCCTAACCCTAACCCTAACCCTAACCCTAACCCTAACCCTAACCCTAACCCTAACCCTAACCCTAACCCTAACCCTAACCCTAACCCTAACCCTAACCCTAACCCTAACCCTAACCCTAACCCTAACCCTAACCCTAACCCTAACCCTAACCCTAACCCTAACCCTAACCCTAACCCTAACCCTAACCCTAACCCTAACCCTAACCCTAACCCTAACCCTAACCCTAACCCTAACCCTAACCCTAACCCTAACCCTAACCCTAACCCTAACCCTAACCCTAACCCTAACCCTAACCCTAACCCTAACCCTAACCCTAACCCTAACCCTAACCCTAACCCTAACCCTAACCCTAACCCTAACCCTAACCCTAACCCTAACCCTAACCCTAACCCTAACCCTAACCCTAACCCTAACCCTAACCCTAACCCTAACCCTAACCCTAACCCTAACCCTAACCCTAACCCTAACCCTAACCCTAACCCTAACCCTAACCCTAACCCTAACCCTAACCCTAACCCTAACCCTAACCCTAACCCTAACCCTAACCCTAACCCTAACCCTAACCCTAACCCTAACCCTAACCCTAACCCTAACCCTAACCCTAACCCTAACCCTAACCCTAACCCTAACCCTAACCCTAACCCTAACCCTAACCCTAACCCTAACCCTAACCCTAACCCTAACCCTAACCCTAACCCTAACCCTAACCCTAACCCTAACCCTAACCCTAACCCTAACCCTAACCCTAACCCTAACCCTAACCCTAACCCTAACCCTAACCCTAACCCTAACCCTAACCCTAACCCTAACCCTAACCCTAACCCTAACCCTAACCCTAACCCTAACCCTAACCCTAACCCTAACCCTAACCCTAACCCTAACCCTAACCCTAACCCTAACCCTAACCCTAACCCTAACCCTAACCCTAACCCTAACCCTAACCCTAACCCTAACCCTAACCCTAACCCTAACCCTAACCCTAACCCTAACCCTAACCCTAACCCTAACCCTAACCCTAACCCTAACCCTAACCCTAACCCTAACCCTAACCCTAACCCTAACCCTAACCCTAACCCTAACCCTAACCCTAACCCTAACCCTAACCCTAACCCTAACCCTAACCCTAACCCTAACCCTAACCCTAACCCTAACCCTAACCCTAACCCTAACCCTAACCCTAACCCTAACCCTAACCCTAACCCTAACCCTAACCCTAACCCTAACCCTAACCCTAACCCTAACCCTAACCCTAACCCTAACCCTAACCCTAACCCTAACCCTAACCCTAACCCTAACCCTAACCCTAACCCTAACCCTAACCCTAACCCTAACCCTAACCCTAACCCTAACCCTAACCCTAACCCTAACCCTAACCCTAACCCTAACCCTAACCCTAACCCTAACCCTAACCCTAACCCTAACCCTAACCCTAACCCTAACCCTAACCCTAACCCTAACCCTAACCCTAACCCTAACCCTAACCCTAACCCTAACCCTAACCCTAACCCTAACCCTAACCCTAACCCTAACCCTAACCCTAACCCTAACCCTAACCCTAACCCTAACCCTAACCCTAACCCTAACCCTAACCCTAACCCTAACCCTAACCCTAACCCTAACCCTAACCCTAACCCTAACCCTAACCCTAACCCTAACCCTAACCCTAACCCTAACCCTAACCCTAACCCTAACCCTAACCCTAACCCTAACCCTAACCCTAACCCTAACCCTAACCCTAACCCTAACCCTAACCCTAACCCTAACCCTAACCCTAACCCTAACCCTAACCCTAACCCTAACCCTAACCCTAACCCTAACCCTAACCCTAACCCTAACCCTAACCCTAACCCTAACCCTAACCCTAACCCTAACCCTAACCCTAACCCTAACCCTAACCCTAACCCTAACCCTAACCCTAACCCTAACCCTAACCCTAACCCTAACCCTAACCCTAACCCTAACCCTAACCCTAACCCTAACCCTAACCCTAACCCTAACCCTAACCCTAACCCTAACCCTAACCCTAACCCTAACCCTAACCCTAACCCTAACCCTAACCCTAACCCTAACCCTAACCCTAACCCTAACCCTAACCCTAACCCTAACCCTAACCCTAACCCTAACCCTAACCCTAACCCTAACCCTAACCCTAACCCTAACCCTAACCCTAACCCTAACCCTAACCCTAACCCTAACCCTAACCCTAACCCTAACCCTAACCCTAACCCTAACCCTAACCCTAACCCTAACCCTAACCCTAACCCTAACCCTAACCCTAACCCTAACCCTAACCCTAACCCTAACCCTAACCCTAACCCTAACCCTAACCCTAACCCTAACCCTAACCCTAACCCTAACCCTAACCCTAACCCTAACCCTAACCCTAACCCTAACCCTAACCCTAACCCTAACCCTAACCCTAACCCTAACCCTAACCCTAACCCTAACCCTAACCCTAACCCTAACCCTAACCCTAACCCTAACCCTAACCCTAACCCTAACCCTAACCCTAACCCTAACCCTAACCCTAACCCTAACCCTAACCCTAACCCTAACCCTAACCCTAACCCTAACCCTAACCCTAACCCTAACCCTAACCCTAACCCTAACCCTAACCCTAACCCTAACCCTAACCCTAACCCTAACCCTAACCCTAACCCTAACCCTAACCCTAACCCTAACCCTAACCCTAACCCTAACCCTAACCCTAACCCTAACCCTAACCCTAACCCTAACCCTAACCCTAACCCTAACCCTAACCCTAACCCTAACCCTAACCCTAACCCTAACCCTAACCCTAACCCTAACCCTAACCCTAACCCTAACCCTAACCCTAACCCTAACCCTAACCCTAACCCTAACCCTAACCCTAACCCTAACCCTAACCCTAACCCTAACCCTAACCCTAACCCTAACCCTAACCCTAACCCTAACCCTAACCCTAACCCTAACCCTAACCCTAACCCTAACCCTAACCCTAACCCTAACCCTAACCCTAACCCTAACCCTAACCCTAACCCTAACCCTAACCCTAACCCTAACCCTAACCCTAACCCTAACCCTAACCCTAACCCTAACCCTAACCCTAACCCTAACCCTAACCCTAACCCTAACCCTAACCCTAACCCTAACCCTAACCCTAACCCTAACCCTAACCCTAACCCTAACCCTAACCCTAACCCTAACCCTAACCCTAACCCTAACCCTAACCCTAACCCTAACCCTAACCCTAACCCTAACCCTAACCCTAACCCTAACCCTAACCCTAACCCTAACCCTAACCCTAACCCTAACCCTAACCCTAACCCTAACCCTAACCCTAACCCTAACCCTAACCCTAACCCTAACCCTAACCCTAACCCTAACCCTAACCCTAACCCTAACCCTAACCCTAACCCTAACCCTAACCCTAACCCTAACCCTAACCCTAACCCTAACCCTAACCCTAACCCTAACCCTAACCCTAACCCTAACCCTAACCCTAACCCTAACCCTAACCCTAACCCTAACCCTAACCCTAACCCTAACCCTAACCCTAACCCTAACCCTAACCCTAACCCTAACCCTAACCCTAACCCTAACCCTAACCCTAACCCTAACCCTAACCCTAACCCTAACCCTAACCCTAACCCTAACCCTAACCCTAACCCTAACCCTAACCCTAACCCTAACCCTAACCCTAACCCTAACCCTAACCCTAACCCTAACCCTAACCCTAACCCTAACCCTAACCCTAACCCTAACCCTAACCCTAACCCTAACCCTAACCCTAACCCTAACCCTAACCCTAACCCTAACCCTAACCCTAACCCTAACCCTAACCCTAACCCTAACCCTAACCCTAACCCTAACCCTAACCCTAACCCTAACCCTAACCCTAACCCTAACCCTAACCCTAACCCTAACCCTAACCCTAACCCTAACCCTAACCCTAACCCTAACCCTAACCCTAACCCTAACCCTAACCCTAACCCTAACCCTAACCCTAACCCTAACCCTAACCCTAACCCTAACCCTAACCCTAACCCTAACCCTAACCCTAACCCTAACCCTAACCCTAACCCTAACCCTAACCCTAACCCTAACCCTAACCCTAACCCTAACCCTAACCCTAACCCTAACCCTAACCCTAACCCTAACCCTAACCCTAACCCTAACCCTAACCCTAACCCTAACCCTAACCCTAACCCTAACCCTAACCCTAACCCTAACCCTAACCCTAACCCTAACCCTAACCCTAACCCTAACCCTAACCCTAACCCTAACCCTAACCCTAACCCTAACCCTAACCCTAACCCTAACCCTAACCCTAACCCTAACCCTAACCCTAACCCTAACCCTAACCCTAACCCTAACCCTAACCCTAACCCTAACCCTAACCCTAACCCTAACCCTAACCCTAACCCTAACCCTAACCCTAACCCTAACCCTAACCCTAACCCTAACCCTAACCCTAACCCTAACCCTAACCCTAACCCTAACCCTAACCCTAACCCTAACCCTAACCCTAACCCTAACCCTAACCCTAACCCTAACCCTAACCCTAACCCTAACCCTAACCCTAACCCTAACCCTAACCCTAACCCTAACCCTAACCCTAACCCTAACCCTAACCCTAACCCTAACCCTAACCCTAACCCTAACCCTAACCCTAACCCTAACCCTAACCCTAACCCTAACCCTAACCCTAACCCTAACCCTAACCCTAACCCTAACCCTAACCCTAACCCTAACCCTAACCCTAACCCTAACCCTAACCCTAACCCTAACCCTAACCCTAACCCTAACCCTAACCCTAACCCTAACCCTAACCCTAACCCTAACCCTAACCCTAACCCTAACCCTAACCCTAACCCTAACCCTAACCCTAACCCTAACCCTAACCCTAACCCTAACCCTAACCCTAACCCTAACCCTAACCCTAACCCTAACCCTAACCCTAACCCTAACCCTAACCCTAACCCTAACCCTAACCCTAACCCTAACCCTAACCCTAACCCTAACCCTAACCCTAACCCTAACCCTAACCCTAACCCTAACCCTAACCCTAACCCTAACCCTAACCCTAACCCTAACCCTAACCCTAACCCTAACCCTAACCCTAACCCTAACCCTAACCCTAACCCTAACCCTAACCCTAACCCTAACCCTAACCCTAACCCTAACCCTAACCCTAACCCTAACCCTAACCCTAACCCTAACCCTAACCCTAACCCTAACCCTAACCCTAACCCTAACCCTAACCCTAACCCTAACCCTAACCCTAACCCTAACCCTAACCCTAACCCTAACCCTAACCCTAACCCTAACCCTAACCCTAACCCTAACCCTAACCCTAACCCTAACCCTAACCCTAACCCTAACCCTAACCCTAACCCTAACCCTAACCCTAACCCTAACCCTAACCCTAACCCTAACCCTAACCCTAACCCTAACCCTAACCCTAACCCTAACCCTAACCCTAACCCTAACCCTAACCCTAACCCTAACCCTAACCCTAACCCTAACCCTAACCCTAACCCTAACCCTAACCCTAACCCTAACCCTAACCCTAACCCTAACCCTAACCCTAACCCTAACCCTAACCCTAACCCTAACCCTAACCCTAACCCTAACCCTAACCCTAACCCTAACCCTAACCCTAACCCTAACCCTAACCCTAACCCTAACCCTAACCCTAACCCTAACCCTAACCCTAACCCTAACCCTAACCCTAACCCTAACCCTAACCCTAACCCTAACCCTAACCCTAACCCTAACCCTAACCCTAACCCTAACCCTAACCCTAACCCTAACCCTAACCCTAACCCTAACCCTAACCCTAACCCTAACCCTAACCCTAACCCTAACCCTAACCCTAACCCTAACCCTAACCCTAACCCTAACCCTAACCCTAACCCTAACCCTAACCCTAACCCTAACCCTAACCCTAACCCTAACCCTAACCCTAACCCTAACCCTGACGCTCAAATTACCCACAACAAGGACGACTTAATGGGACCCCTTCTAAAGAAAGCTGTTGGTTGAATATAAAAACAAGATATTAGGTCAAAAATACTTCAAAGTTAATAGACATAATATAATCCAAGGGTAGGACTTTGGGTTGCTTTCTTCTCTCACTTTTCACTATTTTTCCATCTTGTCGGCCGAAGACCTGGGTAGCGCCTCAGCTACTCGGGGGAGGTTCTGGTTGAGGTGCATTCTCACTTCGCCGTCCTTCGTACCCATTCCAGGATTTATGCGACTCCGGTACGGCGAGGTTTACTGAAGGAGACATGCGCCGGCCTGTGCCTTCCGCTGCCTTCTATCTAACCAACTGGGTCGGCGGACCCTTTGGGGAATGTGTAGCGAGATAACCTTATAAACCTAACTCGCCTGAGCCTATCGGACATCCCAGTATTCCCTGACCCAAATTACCGAGTCGCATACTTTTCTTATTTTCCCAATTTCCTTTCTACATATGTTTCCTCTCCCCCACATCTCTCCTCCCCTTTTCTATCCTAGGGGGGGAGGGATATAAGACCATGTGTCGGGTCAGAAAACTCGGGGTTTTGGTTGAGATGCAGTCACATTTCCCTTTACCTATCCGTGGTCTCCCTCTCTCAATCTCTCTCTCTCTCTCTCTCTCTCTCTCTCTCTCTTTCTTTGTCTCTCTCTCTCTCGTTCTCTCGTTCTCTCTCGTTCTCTCTCCCTCTCTCTTGCTCTCTCGCTCTCTCTCTCTCTCTTTCTTTCTTTCTCTCTAACCCTAACCCTAACCTCTCTCTCGCTCTCTCTTGCTCTCTCGCTCTCTCGTTTTTTTTCTCTCTCGCTTTCTCTCTCTCCCTCTCGCGCTCTCTCTCTCTTTCTCTCTAACCCTAACCCTGACCCTAACCTCTCTCTCTCTCTCTCTTGCTCTCTCGCTCTCTCGTTTTTTCTCTCTCTTTTTTTCTCTCTCTCCCTCTCTCTCTCGCTCTCTCTCTCTCTCTTTCTCTCTAACCCTAACCCTGACCCTAATCCTAACCCTAACCTCTCTCTCTCTCTCTCTCTCTCTCTCTCTCGCTCTCTCTCTTGCTCTCTCGTTCCCTCGTTTTTTCTCTCTCTTTTTCTCTCTCTCTCGCTCTCTCTCTCTCTCTTTTGCCCTCTCTCTCTCTCTCTCGCTCTGGCTCTCGCTCTCTCGTTCTCTTTTTTTCTCTCTCGCTTTCTCTCTCCCTCTCTCTCTCTCGCTCTCTCGCTTTCTCTCTCTCTCTCTCTCTCTCTCTCTCTTCCTTTTTTTTTTAATTTTGACCAAAATAAAAAAGGAAAGTCTAAACTTTAATCAGACTCTTTTTTTTAACTCGAACAAAATTCTAAGCGCGTTTTCTTTCCAGACTAAAAGAGACGATAGAGGACGGGAGAGTACACATGAGGGCGCCATAGACACATAAAATGGCTGTCTGGCAAACAGGGCTTAGTTGGATAGAATCACTAATTGGTTATTATTATCTTTTAAATGTAGAAATAAATAAGTGGGGAAAACGCTAATAGATAGTATTAAATTGTTTTTTAACATTTTGTTTGATTTTGATGTTGGGGTGGATATTGTAATAAATACGCTTGGGGACAGTTGGTTGCCATGACAATGGAAGCGTCATCACGGATACTTCCGGCTTGGCTAACGTTTACTAGCCACTTGACGCGCACGGCTATTTCGTTTTAATTGCACGGTTTTATTATTGTGGTGGGCGAGTGGATTTACGGACAATAGTGACCGGGTAGTGCGAGTTAACAATAGCAATCGAAATGTATTCTGTTATTATCACTGGGATGGGTAATTTTAATAATATTTTCGATTAACGGGGTTCACTACGACATTTTGCAGGGGTTATAGGTACTTCCGGGTTGCTAGTGCGAGGGTACTTCCGGGTTGCTAATGTTCATGACGTTGGCGCCGGTACGCCAAAAAAGAAAAGAGAAGAAGAAGGAGGAAGAGCGATTTCGTCCTAAATATGCGATCTTATTAATGTTAGCAATTGAATTTACGGATAAATGGGACCGGTTAATACATTTGAATAATACCAATGACCTTAATGGAAGTTTATTCGCTTTTTAACACTTTGTGGTATGAGTTTTCCGGCTTGCTAATGCTATATAGCCGCGATTTGCGTTAATCGATTTATTTCAAATAGGTTGTTGCGAATTAAATTTGCGGTTGCAGGGGAACAGTTAACACAATTAAACGGCACAAATGTGTTTTATCTAACTTTATTTAGTGCTTATTACATTGTTAGATAGGTTTAGGGACGGGATTGGTTGACGAGCCGCCGTGACACTTCGCAAAGGCTCATGGGAATTTGACAGTGACACCGTGAACCAAGAAAGTGGCGCTGGGAATGACAATCTCCTAAGGTAAGATTTTTTTCGATTGATGAATGTCAGTTAAACGGATGATACAAACACAGTCCCTTTGATAAAATAATATTAATTACGTGGATATAATGGTTTAAAGGGTTTTACATCACAGCTGGACTACAGGCAGACCTCCAATTATGCTGATAAACTTGTCCAGAAACTTAAATGAAATAATATAACATCGAGTTAAATACAAACATACGTAATGATGGTTTAAATTCAATGAATCAATAAATTAAAAGAGGCAAAGACTGACCTATTGATCTTTTCTGTCTGCGTTAAAGCTGGACAGTTGACTTGACAAATAACTGTAATTTTAATTGACTAGGTAGACACACACCGGGGCTCGATCAACCCCGGCGGGGCCTCCCTTGGGCGAGGGTGTCTGGTGATAATGGCCGAAACACTCTGTGACCCCAAGGTCCACTACTGATGACGTGTCTACGAAATTCTGACGCTCAAATTACCCACAACAAGGACGACTTAATGGGACCCCTTCTAAAGAAAGCTGTTGGTTGAATATAAAAACAAGATATTAGGTCAAAAATACTTCAAAGTTAATAGACATAATATAATCCAAGGGTAGGACTTTGGGTTGCTTTCTTCTCTCACTTTTCACTATTTTTCCATCTTGTCGGCCGAAGACCTGGGTAGCGCCTCAGCTACTCGGGGGAGGTTCTGGTTGAGGTGCATTCTCACTTCGCCGTCCTTCGTACCCATTCCAGGATTTATGCGACTCCGGTACGGCGAGGTTTACTGAAGGAGACATGCGCCGGCCTGTGCCTTCCGCTGCCTTCTATCTAACCAACTGGGTCGGCGGACCCTTTGGGGAATGTGTAGCGAGATAACCTTATAAACCTAACCCTAACCCTAACCCTAACCCTAACCCTAACCCTAACCCTAACCCTAACCCTAACCCTAACCCTAACCCTAACCCTAACCCTAACCCCTAACCCTAACCCTAACCCTAACCCTAACCCTAACCCTAACCCTAACCCTAACCCTAACCCTAACCCTAACCCTAACCCTAACCCTAACCCTAACCCTAACCCTAACCCTAACCCTAACCCTAACCCTAACCCTAACCCTAAAATTTGAAAATAGAAACTCTTACCAAACAGAGATTAAAAAACAAAAATAAATAAAAAAACAAAACAAAACAAAAAACAAAACAATAAAATATTCAAAATCATAATTCATAATATCAAATCGTAATTGGAAAACATTAAATTAGGCTAAAACCAATTTTATTTCCAAAAAAGAAAAAGTCAGAAACAAAAACTAAAATTTGAAAATAGAAACTCTTACCAAACAGAGACTATAAAAGGACGCATGGCGCAACAGACGCTCAGTGCGTGGAGAGAGAGCAAAGAGAAAACAACTCAGCAGTAATTACAAACAGTAGATATCAGCATCAATTTCTTTTTTGTGTGCCAGACCTGAGGAAGGCCCTAGCGGCCGAAACGTTGTCAAGGCACACTTACATTATATATTGGCCAAACAAAATCTAACAAAAGAAATTTTATTAAAAACTGTTTCAATAAAAACAACCATATTAAAAACAATTTTGTTGGATAAAAACTATTTTATTACATATATAACAAAGGCGAATTCTAGCCATGGAGCAAGGTTGGACCACGGTCCACTATGGCCGACGCCGCCGTTTTGCTCATCAGGACCCTGGGCTGGGCGCTGGGAGGTGTGCCGGACGGATGGACCGTGCTTTTGCCCCTGCTTCCAACAGGAGGGGGGGCTCCTACCGCAATCCTAACCCTAACCCTAACCCTAACCCTAACCCTAACCCTAACCCTTAACCCTAACCCTAACCCTAACCCTAACCCTAACCCTAACCCTAACCCCTAAACCCTAACCCTAACCCTAACCCTAACCCCTAAACCCTAACCCTAACCCTAACCCTAACCCTAACCCTAACCCTAACCCTAACCCCTAAACCCTAACCCTAACCCTAACCCTAACCCTAACCCTAACCTGACCCCATTTCCCGACAAGACAAAAACGTCAACCTGCAAGTTAAATTTGAAAATAAACAAGTCAAAATCTGAACGTAAACACAAATTTGAACAATAATGGCAAATAAGCACTATTTGAGACCAAAAGGCAGTTAAAAGTAAATACTTACCTCAAATAAAACCACAATACTCACCCAAAACAAAAACAAAAAATGTGCATACCTATCAAATTGAATGTAAACAATTGCAAATAAGCATTATTTGGGACAAAAAAAAGCAAAAAAAGCAGTTAAAAGTAAAATACTTACCTTAATTAAAACCATAATACTTACCCAAAACAAAAAAATACCCCATTTCCCGACAAGACAAAAACGTCAACCTGCAAGTTAAATTTGAAAATAAACAAGTCAAAATCTGAACGTAAACACAAATTTGAACAAAAAATAATGGCAAATAAGCACTAATTTGAACAAAAAATAATGGCAAATAAGCACTATTTGAGACCAAAATGCAGTTAAAAGTAAATACTCACCTCAAATAAAACCACAATACTCACCCAAAACAAAAAAATGTGCATACCTATCAAATTGAATGTAAACAATTGCAAATAAGCATTATTTGGGACAAAAAAAAGCAAAAAAAGCAGTTAAAAGTAAAATACTTACCTTAATTAAAACCATAATACTATCAAATTGAATGTAAACAATTGCAAATAAGCATTATTTGGGACAAAAAAAAGCAAAAAAAGCAGTTAAAAGTAAAATACTTACCTTAATTAAAACCATAATACTTACCCAAAACAAAAAAATATACTTACCTATTCCGGAGATCACAAATCCACGCCCAATCGGTGCCTGCAAGAAAGCAAGTTACCATGTTAAAGAAACAAGCGCAAATCGCTGGCTCCGCCCACTTGGAGGAGTGTATATAAGCACCGTTCGGAGCAGGAGCTCTCAGTCTCGATGCGGCCGTGGAAGGGGAAGCAGCTCCCCATGTGATGAAACTAAACTAAATTTAGATGCAATTCCTGTGTGCCAGACCTGAAGAAGGCACAAAAGGTGCCGAAACGTTGTCGATGGCCACACAGAGGAACAAAATTTAGCGCAAAATGACGCCGGTACAAAACCAATTGGAAACAAATAGTAATTTACCCACGCTCTACCCAAATAGGAGAGCGCATGGATGCCGCACAGAGCAAGATGCTCTCGCTCCACCCAGATAGGGGAGTCGATGAATTAGGTGCGAGGTACGAATATTTAGTTGAACGCAAGCGCAGCTGTCAATCTTACATGCCAAATCGAGACTCACTTATTAATTATATAACAAAGGCGACCGGATAGGTAAAGTGCAATCAAGAAACAAACTTACAATAAGCACAAACACGTGTTCAAGGTCACAAACGATCTTTATTAAGCCCTAATTGGTCCTGGCCAGCATGGCGGGTGCGGCCGCAACGGGCAGGATGCTCTGGAGCTGGTTGTGGGGTGCGGGCCGGGATGGTAGGACCGTGCCTTTGTTCCTCTCCTTCGGGGGAGGAACTCTTTACCTAATCCTAACTCGCCTGTGCCACCTCCAGTGCGCCCCCCCCACGTTTCCGGTTTCCATCGAGCTCCTGTTACGTCTGTGTGCTGTCCCCTAAACTGGTCTTATCCCAGCCCTAATCCTAACCTATCCCCCATCCTAACCTAACCCCCGACCCTAACCCTAATCCTAACCCTAACCCTAACCCTAACCTTAACCCTAACCCTAACCCTAACCCTAACCTGACCCCATTTCCCGACAAGACAAAAACGTCAACCTGCAAGTTAAATTTGAAAATAAACAAGTCAAAATCTGAACGTAAACACAAATTTGAACAATAATGGCAAATAAGCACTATTTGAGACCAAAAGGCAGTTAAAAGTAAATACTTACCTCAAATAAAACCACAATACTCACCCAAAACAAAAACAAAAAATGTGCATACCTATCAAATTGAATGTAAACAATTGCAAATAAGCATTATTTGGGACAAAAAAAAGCAAAAAAAGCAGTTAAAAGTAAAATACTTACCTTAATTAAAACCATAATACTTACCCAAAACAAAAAAATACCCCATTTCCCGACAAGACAAAAACGTCAACCTGCAAGTTAAATTTGAAAATAAACAAGTCAAAATCTGAACGTAAACACAAATTTGAACAAAAAATAATGGCAAATAAGCACTAATTTGAACAAAAAATAATGGCAAATAAGCACTATTTGAGACCAAAATGCAGTTAAAAGTAAATACTCACCTCAAATAAAACCACAATACTCACCCAAAACAAAAAAATGTGCATACCTATCAAATTGAATGTAAACAATTGCAAATAAGCATTATTTGGGACAAAAAAAAGCAAAAAAAGCAGTTAAAAGTAAAATACTTACCTTAATTAAAACCATAATACTATCAAATTGAATGTAAACAATTGCAAATAAGCATTATTTGGGACAAAAAAAAGCAAAAAAAGCAGTTAAAAGTAAAATACTTACCTTAATTAAAACCATAATACTTACCCAAAACAAAAAAATATACTTACCTATTCCGGAGATCACAAATCCACGCCCAATCGGTGCCTGCAAGAAAACAAGTTACCATGTTAAAGAAACAAGCGCAAATCGCTGGCTCCGCCCACTTGGAGGAGTGTATATAAGCACCGTTCGGAGCAGGAGCTCTCAGTCTCGATGCGGCCGTGGAAGGGGAAGCAGCTCCCCATGTGATGAAACTAAACTAAATTTAGATGCAATTCCTGTGTGCCAGACCTGAAGAAGGCACAAAAGGTGCCGAAACGTTGTCGATGGCCACACAGAGGAACAAAATTTAGCGCAAAATGACGCCGGTACAAAACCAATTGGAAACAAATAGTAATTTACCCACGCTCTACCCAAATAGGAGAGCGCATGGATGCCGCACAGAGCAAGATGCTCTCGCTCCACCCAGATAGGGGAGTCGATGAATTAGGTGCGAGGTACGAATATTTAGTTGAACGCAAGCGCAGCTGTCAATCTTACATGCCAAATCGAGACTCACTTATTAATTATATAACAAAGGCGACCGGATAGGTAAAGTGCAATCAAGAAACAAACTTACAATAAGCACAAACACGTGTTCAAGGTCACAAACGATCTTTATTAAGCCCTAATTGGTCCTGGCCAGCATGGCGGGTGCGGCCGCAACGGGCAGGATGCTCTGGAGCTGGTTGTGGGGTGCGGGCCGGGATGGTAGGACCGTGCCTTTGTTCCTCTCCTTCGGGGGAGGAACTCTTTACCTAATCCTAACTCGCCTGTGCCACCTCCAGTGCGCCCCCCCCACGTTTCCGGTTTCCATCGAGCTCCTGTTACGTCTGTGTGCTGTCCCCTAAACTGGTCTTATCCCAGCCCTAATCCTAACCTATCCCCCATCCTAACCTAACCCCCGACCCTAACCCTAATCCTAACCCTAACCCTAACCCTAACCTTAACCCTAACCCTAACCCTAACCCTAACCTGACCCCATTTCCCGACAAGACAAAAACGTCAACCTGCAAGTTAAATTTGAAAATAAACAAGTCAAAATCTGAACGTAAACACAAATTTGAACAATAATGGCAAATAAGCACTATTTGAGACCAAAAGGCAGTTAAAAGTAAATACTTACCTCAAATAAAACCACAATACTCACCCAAAACAAAAACAAAAAATGTGCATACCTATCAAATTGAATGTAAACAATTGCAAATAAGCATTATTTGGGACAAAAAAAAGCAAAAAAAGCAGTTAAAAGTAAAATACTTACCTTAATTAAAACCATAATACTTACCCAAAACAAAAAAATACCCCATTTCCCGACAAGACAAAAACGTCAACCTGCAAGTTAAATTTGAAAATAAACAAGTCAAAATCTGAACGTAAACACAAATTTGAACAAAAAATAATGGCAAATAAGCACTAATTTGAACAAAAAATAATGGCAAATAAGCACTATTTGAGACCAAAATGCAGTTAAAAGTAAATACTCACCTCAAATAAAACCACAATACTCACCCAAAACAAAAAAATGTGCATACCTATCAAATTGAATGTAAACAATTGCAAATAAGCATTATTTGGGACAAAAAAAAGCAAAAAAAGCAGTTAAAAGTAAAATACTTACCTTAATTAAAACCATAATACTATCAAATTGAATGTAAACAATTGCAAATAAGCATTATTTGGGACAAAAAAAAGCAAAAAAAGCAGTTAAAAGTAAAATACTTACCTTAATTAAAACCATAATACTTACCCAAAACAAAAAAATATACTTACCTATTCCGGAGATCACAAATCCACGCCCAATCGGTGCCTGCAAGAAAACAAGTTACCATGTTAAAGAAACAAGCGCAAATCGCTGGCTCCGCCCACTTGGAGGAGTGTATATAAGCACCGTTCGGAGCAGGAGCTCTCAGTCTCGATGCGGCCGTGGAAGGGGAAGCAGCTCCCCATGTGATGAAACTAAACTAAATTTAGATGCAATTCCTGTGTGCCAGACCTGAAGAAGGCACAAAAGGTGCCGAAACGTTGTCGATGGCCACACAGAGGAACAAAATTTAGCGCAAAATGACGCCGGTACAAAACCAATTGGAAACAAATAGTAATTTACCCACGCTCTACCCAAATAGGAGAGCGCATGGATGCCGCACAGAGCAAGATGCTCTCGCTCCACCCAGATAGGGGAGTCGATGAATTAGGTGCGAGGTACGAATATTTAGTTGAACGCAAGCGCAGCTGTCAATCTTACATGCCAAATCGAGACTCACTTATTAATTATATAACAAAGGCGACCGGATAGGTAAAGTGCAATCAAGAAACAAACTTACAATAAGCACAAACACGTGTTCAAGGTCACAAACGATCTTTATTAAGCCCTAATTGGTCCTGGCCAGCATGGCGGGTGCGGCCGCAACGGGCAGGATGCTCTGGAGCTGGTTGTGGGGTGCGGGCCGGGATGGTAGGACCGTGCCTTTGTTCCTCTCCTTCGGGGGAGGAACTCTTTACCTAATCCTAACTCGCCTGTGCCACCTCCAGTGCGCCCCCCCCACGTTTCCGGTTTCCATCGAGCTCCTGTTACGTCTGTGCTGTCCCCTAAACTGGTCTTATCCCAGCCCTAATCCTAACCTATCCCCCATCCTAACCTAACCCCCGACCCTAACCCTAATCCTAACCCTAACCCTAACCCTAACCTTAACCCTAACCCTAACCCTAACCCTAACCTGACCCCATTTCCCGACAAGACAAAAACGTCAACCTGCAAGTTAAATTTGAAAATAAACAAGTCAAAATCTGAACGTAAACACAAATTTGAACAATAATGGCAAATAAGCACTATTTGAGACCAAAAGGCAGTTAAAAGTAAATACTTACCTCAAATAAAACCACAATACTCACCCAAAACAAAAACAAAAAATGTGCATACCTATCAAATTGAATGTAAACAATTGCAAATAAGCATTATTTGGGACAAAAAAAAGCAAAAAAAGCAGTTAAAAGTAAAATACTTACCTTAATTAAAACCATAATACTTACCCAAAACAAAAAAATACCCCATTTCCCGACAAGACAAAAACGTCAACCTGCAAGTTAAATTTGAAAATAAACAAGTCAAAATCTGAACGTAAACACAAATTTGAACAAAAAATAATGGCAAATAAGCACTAATTTGAACAAAAAATAATGGCAAATAAGCACTATTTGAGACCAAAATGCAGTTAAAAGTAAATACTCACCTCAAATAAAACCACAATACTCACCCAAAACAAAAAAATGTGCATACCTATCAAATTGAATGTAAACAATTGCAAATAAGCATTATTTGGGACAAAAAAAAGCAAAAAAAGCAGTTAAAAGTAAAATACTTACCTTAATTAAAACCATAATACTATCAAATTGAATGTAAACAATTGCAAATAAGCATTATTTGGGACAAAAAAAAGCAAAAAAAGCAGTTAAAAGTAAAATACTTACCTTAATTAAAACCATAATACTTACCCAAAACAAAAAAATATACTTACCTATTCCGGAGATCACAAATCCACGCCCAATCGGTGCCTGCAAGAAAGCAAGTTACCATGTTAAAGAAACAAGCGCAAATCGCTGGCTCCGCCCACTTGGAGGAGTGTATATAAGCACCGTTCGGAGCAGGAGCTCTCAGTCTCGATGCGGCCGTGGAAGGGGAAGCAGCTCCCCATGTGATGAAACTAAACTAAATTTAGATGCAATTCCTGTGTGCCAGACCTGAAGAAGGCACAAAAGGTGCCGAAACGTTGTCGATGGCCACACAGAGGAACAAAATTTAGCGCAAAATGACGCCGGTACAAAACCAATTGGAAACAAATAGTAATTTACCCACGCTCTACCCAAATAGGAGAGCGCATGGATGCCGCACAGAGCAAGATGCTCTCGCTCCACCCAGATAGGGGAGTCGATGAATTAGGTGCGAGGTACGAATATTTAGTTGAACGCAAGCGCAGCTGTCAATCTTACATGCCAAATCGAGACTCACTTATTAATTATATAACAAAGGCGACCGGATAGGTAAAGTGCAATCAAGAAACAAACTTACAATAAGCACAAACACGTGTTCAAGGTCACAAACGATCTTTATTAAGCCCTAATTGGTCCTGGCCAGCATGGCGGGTGCGGCCGCAACGGGCAGGATGCTCTGGAGCTGGTTGTGGGGTGCGGGCCGGGATGGTAGGACCGTGCCTTTGTTCCTCTCCTTCGGGGGAGGAACTCTTTACCTAATCCTAACTCGCCTGTGCCACCTCCAGTGCGCCCCCCCCACGTTTCCGGTTTCCATCGAGCTCCTGTTACGTCTGTGTGCTGTCCCCTAAACTGGTCTTATCCCAGCCCTAATCCTAACCTATCCCCCATCCTAACCTAACCCCCGACCCTAACCCTAATCCTAACCCTAACCCTAACCCTAACCTTAACCCTAACCCTAACCCTAACCCTAACCTGACCCCATTTCCCGACAAGACAAAAACGTCAACCTGCAAGTTAAATTTGAAAATAAACAAGTCAAAATCTGAACGTAAACACAAATTTGAACAATAATGGCAAATAAGCACTATTTGAGACCAAAAGGCAGTTAAAAGTAAATACTTACCTCAAATAAAACCACAATACTCACCCAAAACAAAAACAAAAAATGTGCATACCTATCAAATTGAATGTAAACAATTGCAAATAAGCATTATTTGGGACAAAAAAAAGCAAAAAAAGCAGTTAAAAGTAAAATACTTACCTTAATTAAAACCATAATACTTACCCAAAACAAAAAAATACCCCATTTCCCGACAAGACAAAAACGTCAACCTGCAAGTTAAATTTGAAAATAAACAAGTCAAAATCTGAACGTAAACACAAATTTGAACAAAAAATAATGGCAAATAAGCACTAATTTGAACAAAAAATAATGGCAAATAAGCACTATTTGAGACCAAAATGCAGTTAAAAGTAAATACTCACCTCAAATAAAACCACAATACTCACCCAAAACAAAAAAATGTGCATACCTATCAAATTGAATGTAAACAATTGCAAATAAGCATTATTTGGGACAAAAAAAAGCAAAAAAAGCAGTTAAAAGTAAAATACTTACCTTAATTAAAACCATAATACTATCAAATTGAATGTAAACAATTGCAAATAAGCATTATTTGGGACAAAAAAAAGCAAAAAAAGCAGTTAAAAGTAAAATACTTACCTTAATTAAAACCATAATACTTACCCAAAACAAAAAAATATACTTACCTATTCCGGAGATCACAAATCCACGCCCAATCGGTGCCTGCAAGAAAGCAAGTTACCATGTTAAAGAAACAAGCGCAAATCGCTGGCTCCGCCCACTTGGAGGAGTGTATATAAGCACCGTTCGGAGCAGGAGCTCTCAGTCTCGATGCGGCCGTGGAAGGGGAAGCAGCTCCCCATGTGATGAAACTAAACTAAATTTAGATGCAATTCCTGTGTGCCAGACCTGAAGAAGGCACAAAAGGTGCCGAAACGTTGTCGATGGCCACACAGAGGAACAAAATTTAGCGCAAAATGACGCCGGTACAAAACCAATTGGAAACAAATAGTAATTTACCCACGCTCTACCCAAATAGGAGAGCGCATGGATGCCGCACAGAGCAAGATGCTCTCGCTCCACCCAGATAGGGGAGTCGATGAATTAGGTGCGAGGTACGAATATTTAGTTGAACGCAAGCGCAGCTGTCAATCTTACATGCCAAATCGAGACTCACTTATTAATTATATAACAAAGGCGACCGGATAGGTAAAGTGCAATCAAGAAACAAACTTACAATAAGCACAAACACGTGTTCAAGGTCACAAACGATCTTTATTAAGCCCTAATTGGTCCTGGCCAGCATGGCGGGTGCGGCCGCAACGGGCAGGATGCTCTGGAGCTGGTTGTGGGGTGCGGGCCGGGATGGTAGGACCGTGCCTTTGTTCCTCTCCTTCGGGGGAGGAACTCTTTACCTAATCCTAACTCGCCTGTGCCACCTCCAGTGCGCCCCCCCCACGTTTCCGGTTTCCATCGAGCTCCTGTTACGTCTGTGTGCTGTCCCCTAAACTGGTCTTATCCCAGCCCTAATCCTAACCTATCCCCCATCCTAACCTAACCCCCGACCCTAACCCTAATCCTAACCCTAACCCTAACCCTAACCTTAACCCTAACCCTAACCCTAACCCTAACCTGACCCCATTTCCCGACAAGACAAAAACGTCAACCTGCAAGTTAAATTTGAAAATAAACAAGTCAAAATCTGAACGTAAACACAAATTTGAACAATAATGGCAAATAAGCACTATTTGAGACCAAAAGGCAGTTAAAAGTAAATACTTACCTCAAATAAAACCACAATACTCACCCAAAACAAAAACAAAAAATGTGCATACCTATCAAATTGAATGTAAACAATTGCAAATAAGCATTATTTGGGACAAAAAAAAGCAAAAAAAGCAGTTAAAAGTAAAATACTTACCTTAATTAAAACCATAATACTTACCCAAAACAAAAAAATACCCCATTTCCCGACAAGACAAAAACGTCAACCTGCAAGTTAAATTTGAAAATAAACAAGTCAAAATCTGAACGTAAACACAAATTTGAACAAAAAATAATGGCAAATAAGCACTAATTTGAACAAAAAATAATGGCAAATAAGCACTATTTGAGACCAAAATGCAGTTAAAAGTAAATACTCACCTCAAATAAAACCACAATACTCACCCAAAACAAAAAAATGTGCATACCTATCAAATTGAATGTAAACAATTGCAAATAAGCATTATTTGGGACAAAAAAAAGCAAAAAAAGCAGTTAAAAGTAAAATACTTACCTTAATTAAAACCATAATACTATCAAATTGAATGTAAACAATTGCAAATAAGCATTATTTGGGACAAAAAAAAGCAAAAAAAGCAGTTAAAAGTAAAATACTTACCTTAATTAAAACCATAATACTTACCCAAAACAAAAAAATATACTTACCTATTCCGGAGATCACAAATCCACGCCCAATCGGTGCCTGCAAGAAAGCAAGTTACCATGTTAAAGAAACAAGCGCAAATCGCTGGCTCCGCCCACTTGGAGGAGTGTATATAAGCACCGTTCGGAGCAGGAGCTCTCAGTCTCGATGCGGCCGTGGAAGGGGAAGCAGCTCCCCATGTGATGAAACTAAACTAAATTTAGATGCAATTCCTGTGTGCCAGACCTGAAGAAGGCACAAAAGGTGCCGAAACGTTGTCGATGGCCACACAGAGGAACAAAATTTAGCGCAAAATGACGCCGGTACAAAACCAATTGGAAACAAATAGTAATTTACCCACGCTCTACCCAAATAGGAGAGCGCATGGATGCCGCACAGAGCAAGATGCTCTCGCTCCACCCAGATAGGGGAGTCGATGAATTAGGTGCGAGGTACGAATATTTAGTTGAACGCAAGCGCAGCTGTCAATCTTACATGCCAAATCGAGACTCACTTATTAATTATATAACAAAGGCGACCGGATAGGTAAAGTGCAATCAAGAAACAAACTTACAATAAGCACAAACACGTGTTCAAGGTCACAAACGATCTTTATTAAGCCCTAATTGGTCCTGGCCAGCATGGCGGGTGCGGCCGCAACGGGCAGGATGCTCTGGAGCTGGTTGTGGGGTGCGGGCCGGGATGGTAGGACCGTGCCTTTGTTCCTCTCCTTCGGGGGAGGAACTCTTTACCTAATCCTAACTCGCCTGTGCCACCTCCAGTGCGCCCCCCCCACGTTTCCGGTTTCCATCGAGCTCCTGTTACGTCTGTGTGCTGTCCCCTAAACTGGTCTTATCCCAGCCCTAATCCTAACCTATCCCCCATCCTAACCTAACCCCCGACCCTAACCCTAATCCTAACCCTAACCCTAACCCTAACCTTAACCCTAACCCTAACCCTAACCCTAACCTGACCCCATTTCCCGACAAGACAAAAACGTCAACCTGCAAGTTAAATTTGAAAATAAACAAGTCAAAATCTGAACGTAAACACAAATTTGAACAATAATGGCAAATAAGCACTATTTGAGACCAAAAGGCAGTTAAAAGTAAATACTTACCTCAAATAAAACCACAATACTCACCCAAAACAAAAACAAAAAATGTGCATACCTATCAAATTGAATGTAAACAATTGCAAATAAGCATTATTTGGGACAAAAAAAAGCAAAAAAAGCAGTTAAAAGTAAAATACTTACCTTAATTAAAACCATAATACTTACCCAAAACAAAAAAATACCCCATTTCCCGACAAGACAAAAACGTCAACCTGCAAGTTAAATTTGAAAATAAACAAGTCAAAATCTGAACGTAAACACAAATTTGAACAAAAAATAATGGCAAATAAGCACTAATTTGAACAAAAAATAATGGCAAATAAGCACTATTTGAGACCAAAATGCAGTTAAAAGTAAATACTCACCTCAAATAAAACCACAATACTCACCCAAAACAAAAAAATGTGCATACCTATCAAATTGAATGTAAACAATTGCAAATAAGCATTATTTGGGACAAAAAAAAGCAAAAAAAGCAGTTAAAAGTAAAATACTTACCTTAATTAAAACCATAATACTATCAAATTGAATGTAAACAATTGCAAATAAGCATTATTTGGGACAAAAAAAAGCAAAAAAAGCAGTTAAAAGTAAAATACTTACCTTAATTAAAACCATAATACTTACCCAAAACAAAAAAATATACTTACCTATTCCGGAGATCACAAATCCACGCCCAATCGGTGCCTGCAAGAAAACAAGTTACCATGTTAAAGAAACAAGCGCAAATCGCTGGCTCCGCCCACTTGGAGGAGTGTATATAAGCACCGTTCGGAGCAGGAGCTCTCAGTCTCGATGCGGCCGTGGAAGGGGAAGCAGCTCCCCATGTGATGAAACTAAACTAAATTTAGATGCAATTCCTGTGTGCCAGACCTGAAGAAGGCACAAAAGGTGCCGAAACGTTGTCGATGGCCACACAGAGGAACAAAATTTAGCGCAAAATGACGCCGGTACAAAACCAATTGGAAACAAATAGTAATTTACCCACGCTCTACCCAAATAGGAGAGCGCATGGATGCCGCACAGAGCAAGATGCTCTCGCTCCACCCAGATAGGGGAGTCGATGAATTAGGTGCGAGGTACGAATATTTAGTTGAACGCAAGCGCAGCTGTCAATCTTACATGCCAAATCGAGACTCACTTATTAATTATATAACAAAGGCGACCGGATAGGTAAAGTGCAATCAAGAAACAAACTTACAATAAGCACAAACACGTGTTCAAGGTCACAAACGATCTTTATTAAGCCCTAATTGGTCCTGGCCAGCATGGCGGGTGCGGCCGCAACGGGCAGGATGCTCTGGAGCTGGTTGTGGGGTGCGGGCCGGGATGGTAGGACCGTGCCTTTGTTCCTCTCCTTCGGGGGAGGAACTCTTTACCTAATCCTAACTCGCCTGTGCCACCTCCAGTGCGCCCCCCCCACGTTTCCGGTTTCCATCGAGCTCCTGTTACGTCTGTGTGCTGTCCCCTAAACTGGTCTTATCCCAGCCCTAATCCTAACCTATCCCCCATCCTAACCTAACCCCCGACCCTAACCCTAATCCTAACCCTAACCCTAACCCTAACCTTAACCCTAACCCTAACCCTAACCCTAACCTGACCCCATTTCCCGACAAGACAAAAACGTCAACCTGCAAGTTAAATTTGAAAATAAACAAGTCAAAATCTGAACGTAAACACAAATTTGAACAATAATGGCAAATAAGCACTATTTGAGACCAAAAGGCAGTTAAAAGTAAATACTTACCTCAAATAAAACCACAATACTCACCCAAAACAAAAACAAAAAATGTGCATACCTATCAAATTGAATGTAAACAATTGCAAATAAGCATTATTTGGGACAAAAAAAAGCAAAAAAAGCAGTTAAAAGTAAAATACTTACCTTAATTAAAACCATAATACTTACCCAAAACAAAAAAATACCCCATTTCCCGACAAGACAAAAACGTCAACCTGCAAGTTAAATTTGAAAATAAACAAGTCAAAATCTGAACGTAAACACAAATTTGAACAAAAAATAATGGCAAATAAGCACTAATTTGAACAAAAAATAATGGCAAATAAGCACTATTTGAGACCAAAATGCAGTTAAAAGTAAATACTCACCTCAAATAAAACCACAATACTCACCCAAAACAAAAAAATGTGCATACCTATCAAATTGAATGTAAACAATTGCAAATAAGCATTATTTGGGACAAAAAAAAGCAAAAAAAGCAGTTAAAAGTAAAATACTTACCTTAATTAAAACCATAATACTATCAAATTGAATGTAAACAATTGCAAATAAGCATTATTTGGGACAAAAAAAAGCAAAAAAAGCAGTTAAAAGTAAAATACTTACCTTAATTAAAACCATAATACTTACCCAAAACAAAAAAATATACTTACCTATTCCGGAGATCACAAATCCACGCCCAATCGGTGCCTGCAAGAAAGCAAGTTACCATGTTAAAGAAACAAGCGCAAATCGCTGGCTCCGCCCACTTGGAGGAGTGTATATAAGCACCGTTCGGAGCAGGAGCTCTCAGTCTCGATGCGGCCGTGGAAGGGGAAGCAGCTCCCCATGTGATGAAACTAAACTAAATTTAGATGCAATTCCTGTGTGCCAGACCTGAAGAAGGCACAAAAGGTGCCGAAACGTTGTCGATGGCCACACAGAGGAACAAAATTTAGCGCAAAATGACGCCGGTACAAAACCAATTGGAAACAAATAGTAATTTACCCACGCTCTACCCAAATAGGAGAGCGCATGGATGCCGCACAGAGCAAGATGCTCTCGCTCCACCCAGATAGGGGAGTCGATGAATTAGGTGCGAGGTACGAATATTTAGTTGAACGCAAGCGCAGCTGTCAATCTTACATGCCAAATCGAGACTCACTTATTAATTATATAACAAAGGCGACCGGATAGGTAAAGTGCAATCAAGAAACAAACTTACAATAAGCACAAACACGTGTTCAAGGTCACAAACGATCTTTATTAAGCCCTAATTGGTCCTGGCCAGCATGGCGGGTGCGGCCGCAACGGGCAGGATGCTCTGGAGCTGGTTGTGGGGTGCGGGCCGGGATGGTAGGACCGTGCCTTTGTTCCTCTCCTTCGGGGGAGGAACTCTTTACCTAATCCTAACTCGCCTGTGCCACCTCCAGTGCGCCCCCCCCACGTTTCCGGTTTCCATCGAGCTCCTGTTACGTCTGTGTGCTGTCCCCTAAACTGGCCTTATCCCAGCCCTAATCCTAACCTATCCCCCATCCTAACCTAACCCCCGACCCTAACCCTAATCCTAACCCTAACCCTAACCCTAACCTTAACCCTAACCCTAACCCTAACCCTAACCTGACCCCATTTCCCGACAAGACAAAAACGTCAACCTGCAAGTTAAATTTGAAAATAAACAAGTCAAAATCTGAACGTAAACACAAATTTGAACAATAATGGCAAATAAGCACTATTTGAGACCAAAAGGCAGTTAAAAGTAAATACTTACCTCAAATAAAACCACAATACTCACCCAAAACAAAAACAAAAAATGTGCATACCTATCAAATTGAATGTAAACAATTGCAAATAAGCATTATTTGGGACAAAAAAAAGCAAAAAAAGCAGTTAAAAGTAAAATACTTACCTTAATTAAAACCATAATACTTACCCAAAACAAAAAAATACCCCATTTCCCGACAAGACAAAAACGTCAACCTGCAAGTTAAATTTGAAAATAAACAAGTCAAAATCTGAACGTAAACACAAATTTGAACAAAAAATAATGGCAAATAAGCACTAATTTGAACAAAAAATAATGGCAAATAAGCACTATTTGAGACCAAAATGCAGTTAAAAGTAAATACTCACCTCAAATAAAACCACAATACTCACCCAAAACAAAAAAATGTGCATACCTATCAAATTGAATGTAAACAATTGCAAATAAGCATTATTTGGGACAAAAAAAAGCAAAAAAAGCAGTTAAAAGTAAAATACTTACCTTAATTAAAACCATAATACTATCAAATTGAATGTAAACAATTGCAAATAAGCATTATTTGGGACAAAAAAAAGCAAAAAAACCAGTTAAAAGTAAAATACTTACCTTAATTAAAACCATAATACTTACCCAAAACAAAAAAATATACTTACCTATTCCGGAGATCACAAATCCACGCCCAATCGGTGCCTGCAAGAAAACAAGTTACCATGTTAAAGAAACAAGCGCAAATCGCTGGCTCCGCCCACTTGGAGGAGTGTATATAAGCACCGTTCGGAGCAGGAGCTCTCAGTCTCGATGCGGCCGTGGAAGGGGAAGCAGCTCCCCATGTGATGAAACTAAACTAAATTTAGATGCAATTCCTGTGTGCCAGACCTGAAGAAGGCACAAAAGGTGCCGAAACGTTGTCGATGGCCACACAGAGGAACAAAATTTAGCGCAAAATGACGCCGGTACAAAACCAATTGGAAACAAATAGTAATTTACCCACGCTCTACCCAAATAGGAGAGCGCATGGATGCCGCACAGAGCAAGATGCTCTCGCTCCACCCAGATAGGGGAGTCGATGAATTAGGTGCGAGGTACGAATATTTAGTTGAACGCAAGCGCAGCTGTCAATCTTACATGCCAAATCGAGACTCACTTATTAATTATATAACAAAGGCGACCGGATAGGTAAAGTGCAATCAAGAAACAAACTTACAATAAGCACAAACACGTGTTCAAGGTCACAAACGATCTTTATTAAGCCCTAATTGGTCCTGGCCAGCATGGCGGGTGCGGCCGCAACGGGCAGGATGCTCTGGAGCTGGTTGTGGGGTGCGGGCCGGGATGGTAGGACCGTGCCTTTGTTCCTCTCCTTCGGGGGAGGAACTCTTTACCTAATCCTAACTCGCCTGTGCCACCTCCAGTGCGCCCCCCCCACGTTTCCGGTTTCCATCGAGCTCCTGTTACGTCTGTGTGCTGTCCCCTAAACTGGTCTTATCCCAGCCCTAATCCTAACCTATCCCCCATCCTAACCTAACCCCCGACCCTAACCCTAATCCTAACCCTAACCCTAACCCTAACCTTAACCCTAACCCTAACCCTAACCCTAACCTGACCCCATTTCCCGACAAGACAAAAACGTCAACCTGCAAGTTAAATTTGAAAATAAACAAGTCAAAATCTGAACGTAAACACAAATTTGAACAATAATGGCAAATAAGCACTATTTGAGACCAAAAGGCAGTTAAAAGTAAATACTTACCTCAAATAAAACCACAATACTCACCCAAAACAAAAACAAAAAATGTGCATACCTATCAAATTGAATGTAAACAATTGCAAATAAGCATTATTTGGGACAAAAAAAAGCAAAAAAAGCAGTTAAAAGTAAAATACTTACCTTAATTAAAACCATAATACTTACCCAAAACAAAAAAATACCCCATTTCCCGACAAGACAAAAACGTCAACCTGCAAGTTAAATTTGAAAATAAACAAGTCAAAATCTGAACGTAAACACAAATTTGAACAAAAAATAATGGCAAATAAGCACTAATTTGAACAAAAAATAATGGCAAATAAGCACTATTTGAGACCAAAATGCAGTTAAAAGTAAATACTCACCTCAAATAAAACCACAATACTCACCCAAAACAAAAAAATGTGCATACCTATCAAATTGAATGTAAACAATTGCAAATAAGCATTATTTGGGACAAAAAAAAGCAAAAAAAGCAGTTAAAAGTAAAATACTTACCTTAATTAAAACCATAATACTATCAAATTGAATGTAAACAATTGCAAATAAGCATTATTTGGGACAAAAAAAAGCAAAAAAAGCAGTTAAAAGTAAAATACTTACCTTAATTAAAACCATAATACTTACCCAAAACAAAAAAATATACTTACCTATTCCGGAGATCACAAATCCACGCCCAATCGGTGCCTGCAAGAAAGCAAGTTACCATGTTAAAGAAACAAGCGCAAATCGCTGGCTCCGCCCACTTGGAGGAGTGTATATAAGCACCGTTCGGAGCAGGAGCTCTCAGTCTCGATGCGGCCGTGGAAGGGGAAGCAGCTCCCCATGTGATGAAACTAAACTAAATTTAGATGCAATTCCTGTGTGCCAGACCTGAAGAAGGCACAAAAGGTGCCGAAACGTTGTCGATGGCCACACAGAGGAACAAAATTTAGCGCAAAATGACGCCGGTACAAAACCAATTGGAAACAAATAGTAATTTACCCACGCTCTACCCAAATAGGAGAGCGCATGGATGCCGCACAGAGCAAGATGCTCTCGCTCCACCCAGATAGGGGAGTCGATGAATTAGGTGCGAGGTACGAATATTTAGTTGAACGCAAGCGCAGCTGTCAATCTTACATGCCAAATCGAGACTCACTTATTAATTATATAACAAAGGCGACCGGATAGGTAAAGTGCAATCAAGAAACAAACTTACAATAAGCACAAACACGTGTTCAAGGTCACAAACGATCTTTATTAAGCCCTAATTGGTCCTGGCCAGCATGGCGGGTGCGGCCGCAACGGGCAGGATGCTCTGGAGCTGGTTGTGGGGTGCGGGCCGGGATGGTAGGACCGTGCCTTTGTTCCTCTCCTTCGGGGGAGGAACTCTTTACCTAATCCTAACTCGCCTGTGCCACCTCCAGTGCGCCCCCCCCACGTTTCCGGTTTCCATCGAGCTCCTGTTACGTCTGTGTGCTGTCCCCTAAACTGGTCTTATCCCAGCCCTAATCCTAACCTATCCCCCATCCTAACCTAACCCCCGACCCTAACCCTAATCCTAACCCTAACCCTAACCCTAACCTTAACCCTAACCCTAACCCTAACCCTAACCTGACCCCATTTCCCGACAAGACAAAAACGTCAACCTGCAAGTTAAATTTGAAAATAAACAAGTCAAAATCTGAACGTAAACACAAATTTGAACAATAATGGCAAATAAGCACTATTTGAGACCAAAAGGCAGTTAAAAGTAAATACTTACCTCAAATAAAACCACAATACTCACCCAAAACAAAAACAAAAAATGTGCATACCTATCAAATTGAATGTAAACAATTGCAAATAAGCATTATTTGGGACAAAAAAAAGCAAAAAAAGCAGTTAAAAGTAAAATACTTACCTTAATTAAAACCATAATACTTACCCAAAACAAAAAAATACCCCATTTCCCGACAAGACAAAAACGTCAACCTGCAAGTTAAATTTGAAAATAAACAAGTCAAAATCTGAACGTAAACACAAATTTGAACAAAAAATAATGGCAAATAAGCACTAATTTGAACAAAAAATAATGGCAAATAAGCACTATTTGAGACCAAAATGCAGTTAAAAGTAAATACTCACCTCAAATAAAACCACAATACTCACCCAAAACAAAAAAATGTGCATACCTATCAAATTGAATGTAAACAATTGCAAATAAGCATTATTTGGGACAAAAAAAAGCAAAAAAAGCAGTTAAAAGTAAAATACTTACCTTAATTAAAACCATAATACTATCAAATTGAATGTAAACAATTGCAAATAAGCATTATTTGGGACAAAAAAAAGCAAAAAAAGCAGTTAAAAGTAAAATACTTACCTTAATTAAAACCATAATACTTACCCAAAACAAAAAAATATACTTACCTATTCCGGAGATCACAAATCCACGCCCAATCGGTGCCTGCAAGAAAGCAAGTTACCATGTTAAAGAAACAAGCGCAAATCGCTGGCTCCGCCCACTTGGAGGAGTGTATATAAGCACCGTTCGGAGCAGGAGCTCTCAGTCTCGATGCGGCCGTGGAAGGGGAAGCAGCTCCCCATGTGATGAAACTAAACTAAATTTAGATGCAATTCCTGTGTGCCAGACCTGAAGAAGGCACAAAAGGTGCCGAAACGTTGTCGATGGCCACACAGAGGAACAAAATTTAGCGCAAAATGACGCCGGTACAAAACCAATTGGAAACAAATAGTAATTTACCCACGCTCTACCCAAATAGGAGAGCGCATGGATGCCGCACAGAGCAAGATGCTCTCGCTCCACCCAGATAGGGGAGTCGATGAATTAGGTGCGAGGTACGAATATTTAGTTGAACGCAAGCGCAGCTGTCAATCTTACATGCCAAATCGAGACTCACTTATTAATTATATAACAAAGGCGACCGGATAGGTAAAGTGCAATCAAGAAACAAACTTACAATAAGCACAAACACGTGTTCAAGGTCACAAACGATCTTTATTAAGCCCTAATTGGTCCTGGCCAGCATGGCGGGTGCGGCCGCAACGGGCAGGATGCTCTGGAGCTGGTTGTGGGGTGCGGGCCGGGATGGTAGGACCGTGCCTTTGTTCCTCTCCTTCGGGGGAGGAACTCTTTACCTAATCCTAACTCGCCTGTGCCACCTCCAGTGCGCCCCCCCCACGTTTCCGGTTTCCATCGAGCTCCTGTTACGTCTGTGTGCTGTCCCCTAAACTGGTCTTATCCCAGCCCTAATCCTAACCTATCCCCCATCCTAACCTAACCCCCGACCCTAACCCTAATCCTAACCCTAACCCTAACCCTAACCTTAACCCTAACCCTAACCCTAACCCTAACCTGACCCCATTTCCCGACAAGACAAAAACGTCAACCTGCAAGTTAAATTTGAAAATAAACAAGTCAAAATCTGAACGTAAACACAAATTTGAACAATAATGGCAAATAAGCACTATTTGAGACCAAAAGGCAGTTAAAAGTAAATACTTACCTCAAATAAAACCACAATACTCACCCAAAACAAAAACAAAAAATGTGCATACCTATCAAATTGAATGTAAACAATTGCAAATAAGCATTATTTGGGACAAAAAAAAGCAAAAAAAGCAGTTAAAAGTAAAATACTTACCTTAATTAAAACCATAATACTTACCCAAAACAAAAAAATACCCCATTTCCCGACAAGACAAAAACGTCAACCTGCAAGTTAAATTTGAAAATAAACAAGTCAAAATCTGAACGTAAACACAAATTTGAACAAAAAATAATGGCAAATAAGCACTAATTTGAACAAAAAATAATGGCAAATAAGCACTATTTGAGACCAAAATGCAGTTAAAAGTAAATACTCACCTCAAATAAAACCACAATACTCACCCAAAACAAAAAAATGTGCATACCTATCAAATTGAATGTAAACAATTGCAAATAAGCATTATTTGGGACAAAAAAAAGCAAAAAAAGCAGTTAAAAGTAAAATACTTACCTTAATTAAAACCATAATACTATCAAATTGAATGTAAACAATTGCAAATAAGCATTATTTGGGACAAAAAAAAGCAAAAAAAGCAGTTAAAAGTAAAATACTTACCTTAATTAAAACCATAATACTTACCCAAAACAAAAAAATATACTTACCTATTCCGGAGATCACAAATCCACGCCCAATCGGTGCCTGCAAGAAAGCAAGTTACCATGTTAAAGAAACAAGCGCAAATCGCTGGCTCCGCCCACTTGGAGGAGTGTATATAAGCACCGTTCGGAGCAGGAGCTCTCAGTCTCGATGCGGCCGTGGAAGGGGAAGCAGCTCCCCATGTGATGAAACTAAACTAAATTTAGATGCAATTCCTGTGTGCCAGACCTGAAGAAGGCACAAAAGGTGCCGAAACGTTGTCGATGGCCACACAGAGGAACAAAATTTAGCGCAAAATGACGCCGGTACAAAACCAATTGGAAACAAATAGTAATTTACCCACGCTCTACCCAAATAGGAGAGCGCATGGATGCCGCACAGAGCAAGATGCTCTCGCTCCACCCAGATAGGGGAGTCGATGAATTAGGTGCGAGGTACGAATATTTAGTTGAACGCAAGCGCAGCTGTCAATCTTACATGCCAAATCGAGACTCACTTATTAATTATATAACAAAGGCGACCGGATAGGTAAAGTGCAATCAAGAAACAAACTTACAATAAGCACAAACACGTGTTCAAGGTCACAAACGATCTTTATTAAGCCCTAATTGGTCCTGGCCAGCATGGCGGGTGCGGCCGCAACGGGCAGGATGCTCTGGAGCTGGTTGTGGGGTGCGGGCCGGGATGGTAGGACCGTGCCTTTGTTCCTCTCCTTCGGGGGAGGAACTCTTTACCTAATCCTAACTCGCCTGTGCCACCTCCAGTGCGCCCCCCCCACGTTTCCGGTTTCCATCGAGCTCCTGTTACGTCTGTGTGCTGTCCCCTAAACTGGTCTTATCCCAGCCCTAATCCTAACCTATCCCCCATCCTAACCTAACCCCCGACCCTAACCCTAATCCTAACCCTAACCCTAACCCTAACCTTAACCCTAACCCTAACCCTAACCCTAACCTGACCCCATTTCCCGACAAGACAAAAACGTCAACCTGCAAGTTAAATTTGAAAATAAACAAGTCAAAATCTGAACGTAAACACAAATTTGAACAATAATGGCAAATAAGCACTATTTGAGACCAAAAGGCAGTTAAAAGTAAATACTTACCTCAAATAAAACCACAATACTCACCCAAAACAAAAACAAAAAATGTGCATACCTATCAAATTGAATGTAAACAATTGCAAATAAGCATTATTTGGGACAAAAAAAAGCAAAAAAAGCAGTTAAAAGTAAAATACTTACCTTAATTAAAACCATAATACTTACCCAAAACAAAAAAATACCCCATTTCCCGACAAGACAAAAACGTCAACCTGCAAGTTAAATTTGAAAATAAACAAGTCAAAATCTGAACGTAAACACAAATTTGAACAAAAAATAATGGCAAATAAGCACTAATTTGAACAAAAAATAATGGCAAATAAGCACTATTTGAGACCAAAATGCAGTTAAAAGTAAATACTCACCTCAAATAAAACCACAATACTCACCCAAAACAAAAAAATGTGCATACCTATCAAATTGAATGTAAACAATTGCAAATAAGCATTATTTGGGACAAAAAAAAGCAAAAAAAGCAGTTAAAAGTAAAATACTTACCTTAATTAAAACCATAATACTATCAAATTGAATGTAAACAATTGCAAATAAGCATTATTTGGGACAAAAAAAAGCAAAAAAAGCAGTTAAAAGTAAAATACTTACCTTAATTAAAACCATAATACTTACCCAAAACAAAAAAATATACTTACCTATTCCGGAGATCACAAATCCACGCCCAATCGGTGCCTGCAAGAAAGCAAGTTACCATGTTAAAGAAACAAGCGCAAATCGCTGGCTCCGCCCACTTGGAGGAGTGTATATAAGCACCGTTCGGAGCAGGAGCTCTCAGTCTCGATGCGGCCGTGGAAGGGGAAGCAGCTCCCCATGTGATGAAACTAAACTAAATTTAGATGCAATTCCTGTGTGCCAGACCTGAAGAAGGCACAAAAGGTGCCGAAACGTTGTCGATGGCCACACAGAGGAACAAAATTTAGCGCAAAATGACGCCGGTACAAAACCAATTGGAAACAAATAGTAATTTACCCACGCTCTACCCAAATAGGAGAGCGCATGGATGCCGCACAGAGCAAGATGCTCTCGCTCCACCCAGATAGGGGAGTCGATGAATTAGGTGCGAGGTACGAATATTTAGTTGAACGCAAGCGCAGCTGTCAATCTTACATGCCAAATCGAGACTCACTTATTAATTATATAACAAAGGCGACCGGATAGGTAAAGTGCAATCAAGAAACAAACTTACAATAAGCACAAACACGTGTTCAAGGTCACAAACGATCTTTATTAAGCCCTAATTGGTCCTGGCCAGCATGGCGGGTGCGGCCGCAACGGGCAGGATGCTCTGGAGCTGGTTGTGGGGTGCGGGCCGGGATGGTAGGACCGTGCCTTTGTTCCTCTCCTTCGGGGGAGGAACTCTTTACCTAATCCTAACTCGCCTGTGCCACCTCCAGTGCGCCCCCCCCACGTTTCCGGTTTCCATCGAGCTCCTGTTACGTCTGTGTGCTGTCCCCTAAACTGGTCTTATCCCAGCCCTAATCCTAACCTATCCCCCATCCTAACCTAACCCCCGACCCTAACCCTAATCCTAACCCTAACCCTAACCCTAACCTTAACCCTAACCCTAACCCTAACCCTAACCTGACCCCATTTCCCGACAAGACAAAAACGTCAACCTGCAAGTTAAATTTGAAAATAAACAAGTCAAAATCTGAACGTAAACACAAATTTGAACAATAATGGCAAATAAGCACTATTTGAGACCAAAAGGCAGTTAAAAGTAAATACTTACCTCAAATAAAACCACAATACTCACCCAAAACAAAAACAAAAAATGTGCATACCTATCAAATTGAATGTAAACAATTGCAAATAAGCATTATTTGGGACAAAAAAAAGCAAAAAAAGCAGTTAAAAGTAAAATACTTACCTTAATTAAAACCATAATACTTACCCAAAACAAAAAAATACCCCATTTCCCGACAAGACAAAAACGTCAACCTGCAAGTTAAATTTGAAAATAAACAAGTCAAAATCTGAACGTAAACACAAATTTGAACAAAAAATAATGGCAAATAAGCACTAATTTGAACAAAAAATAATGGCAAATAAGCACTATTTGAGACCAAAATGCAGTTAAAAGTAAATACTCACCTCAAATAAAACCACAATACTCACCCAAAACAAAAAAATGTGCATACCTATCAAATTGAATGTAAACAATTGCAAATAAGCATTATTTGGGACAAAAAAAAGCAAAAAAAGCAGTTAAAAGTAAAATACTTACCTTAATTAAAACCATAATACTATCAAATTGAATGTAAACAATTGCAAATAAGCATTATTTGGGACAAAAAAAAGCAAAAAAAGCAGTTAAAAGTAAAATACTTACCTTAATTAAAACCATAATACTTACCCAAAACAAAAAAATATACTTACCTATTCCGGAGATCACAAATCCACGCCCAATCGGTGCCTGCAAGAAAGCAAGTTACCATGTTAAAGAAACAAGCGCAAATCGCTGGCTCCGCCCACTTGGAGGAGTGTATATAAGCACCGTTCGGAGCAGGAGCTCTCAGTCTCGATGCGGCCGTGGAAGGGGAAGCAGCTCCCCATGTGATGAAACTAAACTAAATTTAGATGCAATTCCTGTGTGCCAGACCTGAAGAAGGCACAAAAGGTGCCGAAACGTTGTCGATGGCCACACAGAGGAACAAAATTTAGCGCAAAATGACGCCGGTACAAAACCAATTGGAAACAAATAGTAATTTACCCACGCTCTACCCAAATAGGAGAGCGCATGGATGCCGCACAGAGCAAGATGCTCTCGCTCCACCCAGATAGGGGAGTCGATGAATTAGGTGCGAGGTACGAATATTTAGTTGAACGCAAGCGCAGCTGTCAATCTTACATGCCAAATCGAGACTCACTTATTAATTATATAACAAAGGCGACCGGATAGGTAAAGTGCAATCAAGAAACAAACTTACAATAAGCACAAACACGTGTTCAAGGTCACAAACGATCTTTATTAAGCCCTAATTGGTCCTGGCCAGCATGGCGGGTGCGGCCGCAACGGGCAGGATGCTCTGGAGCTGGTTGTGGGGTGCGGGCCGGGATGGTAGGACCGTGCCTTTGTTCCTCTCCTTCGGGGGAGGAACTCTTTACCTAATCCTAACTCGCCTGTGCCACCTCCAGTGCGCCCCCCCCACGTTTCCGGTTTCCATCGAGCTCCTGTTACGTCTGTGTGCTGTCCCCTAAACTGGTCTTATCCCAGCCCTAATCCTAACCTATCCCCCATCCTAACCTAACCCCCGACCCTAACCCTAATCCTAACCCTAACCCTAACCCTAACCTTAACCCTAACCCTAACCCTAACCCTAACCTGACCCCATTTCCCGACAAGACAAAAACGTCAACCTGCAAGTTAAATTTGAAAATAAACAAGTCAAAATCTGAACGTAAACACAAATTTGAACAATAATGGCAAATAAGCACTATTTGAGACCAAAAGGCAGTTAAAAGTAAATACTTACCTCAAATAAAACCACAATACTCACCCAAAACAAAAACAAAAAATGTGCATACCTATCAAATTGAATGTAAACAATTGCAAATAAGCATTATTTGGGACAAAAAAAAGCAAAAAAAGCAGTTAAAAGTAAAATACTTACCTTAATTAAAACCATAATACTTACCCAAAACAAAAAAATACCCCATTTCCCGACAAGACAAAAACGTCAACCTGCAAGTTAAATTTGAAAATAAACAAGTCAAAATCTGAACGTAAACACAAATTTGAACAAAAAATAATGGCAAATAAGCACTAATTTGAACAAAAAATAATGGCAAATAAGCACTATTTGAGACCAAAATGCAGTTAAAAGTAAATACTCACCTCAAATAAAACCACAATACTCACCCAAAACAAAAAAATGTGCATACCTATCAAATTGAATGTAAACAATTGCAAATAAGCATTATTTGGGACAAAAAAAAGCAAAAAAAGCAGTTAAAAGTAAAATACTTACCTTAATTAAAACCATAATACTATCAAATTGAATGTAAACAATTGCAAATAAGCATTATTTGGGACAAAAAAAAGCAAAAAAAGCAGTTAAAAGTAAAATACTTACCTTAATTAAAACCATAATACTTACCCAAAACAAAAAAATATACTTACCTATTCCGGAGATCACAAATCCACGCCCAATCGGTGCCTGCAAGAAAGCAAGTTACCATGTTAAAGAAACAAGCGCAAATCGCTGGCTCCGCCCACTTGGAGGAGTGTATATAAGCACCGTTCGGAGCAGGAGCTCTCAGTCTCGATGCGGCCGTGGAAGGGGAAGCAGCTCCCCATGTGATGAAACTAAACTAAATTTAGATGCAATTCCTGTGTGCCAGACCTGAAGAAGGCACAAAAGGTGCCGAAACGTTGTCGATGGCCACACAGAGGAACAAAATTTAGCGCAAAATGACGCCGGTACAAAACCAATTGGAAACAAATAGTAATTTACCCACGCTCTACCCAAATAGGAGAGCGCATGGATGCCGCACAGAGCAAGATGCTCTCGCTCCACCCAGATAGGGGAGTCGATGAATTAGGTGCGAGGTACGAATATTTAGTTGAACGCAAGCGCAGCTGTCAATCTTACATGCCAAATCGAGACTCACTTATTAATTATATAACAAAGGCGACCGGATAGGTAAAGTGCAATCAAGAAACAAACTTACAATAAGCACAAACACGTGTTCAAGGTCACAAACGATCTTTATTAAGCCCTAATTGGTCCTGGCCAGCATGGCGGGTGCGGCCGCAACGGGCAGGATGCTCTGGAGCTGGTTGTGGGGTGCGGGCCGGGATGGTAGGACCGTGCCTTTGTTCCTCTCCTTCGGGGGAGGAACTCTTTACCTAATCCTAACTCGCCTGTGCCACCTCCAGTGCGCCCCCCCCACGTTTCCGGTTTCCATCGAGCTCCTGTTACGTCTGTGTGCTGTCCCCTAAACTGGTCTTATCCCAGCCCTAATCCTAACCTATCCCCCATCCTAACCTAACCCCCGACCCTAACCCTAATCCTAACCCTAACCCTAACCCTAACCTTAACCCTAACCCTAACCCTAACCCTAACCTGACCCCATTTCCCGACAAGACAAAAACGTCAACCTGCAAGTTAAATTTGAAAATAAACAAGTCAAAATCTGAACGTAAACACAAATTTGAACAATAATGGCAAATAAGCACTATTTGAGACCAAAAGGCAGTTAAAAGTAAATACTTACCTCAAATAAAACCACAATACTCACCCAAAACAAAAACAAAAAATGTGCATACCTATCAAATTGAATGTAAACAATTGCAAATAAGCATTATTTGGGACAAAAAAAAGCAAAAAAAGCAGTTAAAAGTAAAATACTTACCTTAATTAAAACCATAATACTTACCCAAAACAAAAAAATACCCCATTTCCCGACAAGACAAAAACGTCAACCTGCAAGTTAAATTTGAAAATAAACAAGTCAAAATCTGAACGTAAACACAAATTTGAACAAAAAATAATGGCAAATAAGCACTAATTTGAACAAAAAATAATGGCAAATAAGCACTATTTGAGACCAAAATGCAGTTAAAAGTAAATACTCACCTCAAATAAAACCACAATACTCACCCAAAACAAAAAAATGTGCATACCTATCAAATTGAATGTAAACAATTGCAAATAAGCATTATTTGGGACAAAAAAAAGCAAAAAAAGCAGTTAAAAGTAAAATACTTACCTTAATTAAAACCATAATACTATCAAATTGAATGTAAACAATTGCAAATAAGCATTATTTGTATTTGGGACAAAAAAAAGCAAAAAAAGCAGTTAAAAGTAAAATACTTACCTTAATTAAAACCATAATACTTACCCAAAACAAAAAAATATACTTACCTATTCCGGAGATCACAAATCCACGCCCAATCGGTGCCTGCAAGAAAACAAGTTACCATGTTAAAGAAACAAGCGCAAATCGCTGGCTCCGCCCACTTGGAGGAGTGTATATAAGCACCGTTCGGAGCAGGAGCTCTCAGTCTCGATGCGGCCGTGGAAGGGGAAGCAGCTCCCCATGTGATGAAACTAAACTAAATTTAGATGCAATTCCTGTGTGCCAGACCTGAAGAAGGCACAAAAGGTGCCGAAACGTTGTCGATGGCCACACAGAGGAACAAAATTTAGCGCAAAATGACGCCGGTACAAAACCAATTGGAAACAAATAGTAATTTACCCACGCTCTACCCAAATAGGAGAGCGCATGGATGCCGCACAGAGCAAGATGCTCTCGCTCCACCCAGATAGGGGAGTCGATGAATTAGGTGCGAGGTACGAATATTTAGTTGAACGCAAGCGCAGCTGTCAATCTTACATGCCAAATCGAGACTCACTTATTAATTATATAACAAAGGCGACCGGATAGGTAAAGTGCAATCAAGAAACAAACTTACAATAAGCACAAACACGTGTTCAAGGTCACAAACGATCTTTATTAAGCCCTAATTGGTCCTGGCCAGCATGGCGGGTGCGGCCGCAACGGGCAGGATGCTCTGGAGCTGGTTGTGGGGTGCGGGCCGGGATGGTAGGACCGTGCCTTTGTTCCTCTCCTTCGGGGGAGGAACTCTTTACCTAATCCTAACTCGCCTGTGCCACCTCCAGTGCGCCCCCCCCACGTTTCCGGTTTCCATCGAGCTCCTGTTACGTCTGTGTGCTGTCCCCTAAACTGGTCTTATCCCAGCCCTAATCCTAACCTATCCCCCATCCTAACCTAACCCCCGACCCTAACCCTAATCCTAACCCTAACCCTAACCCTAACCTTAACCTTAACCCTAACCCTAACCCTAACCCTAACCTGACCCCATTTCCCGACAAGACAAAAACGTCAACCTGCAAGTTAAATTTGAAAATAAACAAGTCAAAATCTGAACGTAAACACAAATTTGAACAATAATGGCAAATAAGCACTATTTGAGACCAAAAGGCAGTTAAAAGTAAATACTTACCTCAAATAAAACCACAATACTCACCCAAAACAAAAACAAAAAATGTGCATACCTATCAAATTGAATGTAAACAATTGCAAATAAGCATTATTTGGGACAAAAAAAAGCAAAAAAAGCAGTTAAAAGTAAAATACTTACCTTAATTAAAACCATAATACTTACCCAAAACAAAAAAATACCCCATTTCCCGACAAGACAAAAACGTCAACCTGCAAGTTAAATTTGAAAATAAACAAGTCAAAATCTGAACGTAAACACAAATTTGAACAAAAAATAATGGCAAATAAGCACTAATTTGAACAAAAAATAATGGCAAATAAGCACTATTTGAGACCAAAATGCAGTTAAAAGTAAATACTCACCTCAAATAAAACCACAATACTCACCCAAAACAAAAAAATGTGCATACCTATCAAATTGAATGTAAACAATTGCAAATAAGCATTATTTGGGACAAAAAAAAGCAAAAAAAGCAGTTAAAAGTAAAATACTTACCTTAATTAAAACCATAATACTATCAAATTGAATGTAAACAATTGCAAATAAGCATTATTTGGGACAAAAAAAAGCAAAAAAAGCAGTTAAAAGTAAAATACTTACCTTAATTAAAACCATAATACTTACCCAAAACAAAAAAATATACTTACCTATTCCGGAGATCACAAATCCACGCCCAATCGGTGCCTGCAAGAAAGCAAGTTACCATGTTAAAGAAACAAGCGCAAATCGCTGGCTCCGCCCACTTGGAGGAGTGTATATAAGCACCGTTCGGAGCAGGAGCTCTCAGTCTCGATGCGGCCGTGGAAGGGGAAGCAGCTCCCCATGTGATGAAACTAAACTAAATTTAGATGCAATTCCTGTGTGCCAGACCTGAAGAAGGCACAAAAGGTGCCGAAACGTTGTCGATGGCCACACAGAGGAACAAAATTTAGCGCAAAATGACGCCGGTACAAAACCAATTGGAAACAAATAGTAATTTACCCACGCTCTACCCAAATAGGAGAGCGCATGGATGCCGCACAGAGCAAGATGCTCTCGCTCCACCCAGATAGGGGAGTCGATGAATTAGGTGCGAGGTACGAATATTTAGTTGAACGCAAGCGCAGCTGTCAATCTTACATGCCAAATCGAGACTCACTTATTAATTATATAACAAAGGCGACCGGATAGGTAAAGTGCAATCAAGAAACAAACTTACAATAAGCACAAACACGTGTTCAAGGTCACAAACGATCTTTATTAAGCCCTAATTGGTCCTGGCCAGCATGGCGGGTGCGGCCGCAACGGGCAGGATGCTCTGGAGCTGGTTGTGGGGTGCGGGCCGGGATGGTAGGACCGTGCCTTTGTTCCTCTCCTTCGGGGGAGGAACTCTTTACCTAACCCTAACCCTAACCCTAACCCAAACCTGAAAAAAGGAAACATAAACACAAAATTGGATATAAACTAAAATCCCAATATGAAAACAATTTCAACCTGTAAGTCAAAAATTGAAAATAAGAAGTCAAAAATTTGAACATAAACACAAAATTGGATATAAACTAAAAAGTGGTTGGAAGTAAATATTTACACTATCAAAAAACAATACTTACCTGATACAAACCTGAAAAAAGGAAACATAAACACAAAATTGAATATAAACTAAAAAATGGTTGGAAGTAAATAATTACATTATCAAAAAACAATACTTACCTGATACAAACCTTAAAAAAAAGGAAACACAGTTATACTTACCTATGCCGAGATCACATATTCACGCCCAATCGGTACCTGCAAGAAAAGAAACAGAAATACACAAGAGCGAAAAAAACAACAAGTTAATAAGCTAAAATAAGTAAATGGGAAATTATCCGGTACGAAACGCAAATTGCTGACATGAAACTATATAAGGACCGCTCCAAGCAGGAAACTCAGTCTCGATGCGGCCATGAAGGAGGAAACAGCTCCACGTGCAATAAAACTAAATTTAGCTGCAATTCCCGTGTGCCAGACCTGAGGAAGGCACAAAAGATGCCGAAACGTTGTCGATGGCCACACGGAGGAAATAAAAGGGAGCGCAAACTAGCGCCGATAGGAAAACAATTAGACGCAAAATTATTATTGACCCACGCTCTACCCAGATAGGAGAGCGCATGGATGCCGCACAGAGCAAGATGCTCTCGCTCCACCCAGATAGGGGAGTCGATGAATTAAGTGCGAGGTACGATTAATTTGACCGCAAATGCAGCTGTCAATCTATCATGCCAAGTCGAGACTCATATATTACATATATAACAAAGGCGACCGGATAGGCAAAGTACAAACACAAAAACAAACAACAACTGCAAAGCAAATACATGTTTATTAAGCCCAATTTGGCCTGGCCAGCATGGCTGGCGCAGCCACGACGGACAGTGTGCTCTGGGGCTGGTTGTGGGACGTGGGCGTGGACGGTAGGACCGTGCCTTTGCTCCTCTCCTTCGGGGGAGGAACTCCATACTTAATCCTAACCCTGATACAAACCTAAAAAAAAGGAAACACAGTTATACTTACCTATGCCGAGATCACATATTCACGCCCAATCGGTACCTGCAAGAAAAGAAACAGAAATACACAAGAGCGAAAAAAACAACAAGTTAATAAGCTAAAATAAGTAAATGGGAAATTATCCGGTACGAAACGCAAATTGCTGACATGAAACTATATAAGGACCGCTCCAAGCAGGAAACTCAGTCTCGATGCGGCCATGAAGGAGGAAACAGCTCCACGTGCAATAAAACTAAATTTAGCTGCAATTCCCGTGTGCCAGACCTGAGGAAGGCACAAAAGATGCCGAAACGTTGTCGATGGCCACACGGAGGAAATAAAAGGGAGCGCAAACTAGCGCCGATAGGAAAACAATTAGACGCAAAATTATTATTGACCCACGCTCTACCCAGATAGGAGAGCGCATGGATGCCGCACAGAGCAAGATGCTCTCGCTCCACCCAGATAGGGGAGTCGATGAATTAAGTGCGAGGTACGATTAATTTGACCGCAAATGCAGCTGTCAATCTATCATGCCAAGTCGAGACTCATTTATTACATATATAACAAAGGCGACCGGATAGGCAAAGTACAAACACAAAAACAAACAACAACTACAAAGCAAATACATGTTTATTAAGCCCAATTTGGCCTGACCAGCATGGCTGGCGCAGCCACGACGGACAGTGTGCTCTGGGGCTGGTTGTGGGACGTGGGCGTGGACGGTAGGACCGTGCCTTTGCTCCTCTCCTTCGGGGGAGGAACTCCATACTTAACCCTAACCCTAACCCTAACCCTAACCCTTACCCTAACCCTAACCCTAACCCTAACCCTAACCCTAAACCCTAACCCTAACCCTAACCCTAACCCTAACCCTAACCCTAACCCTGAACGTACACACAAATTTGAACAATAATGGCAAATAAGCACTATTTGAGACCAAAAGGCAGTTAAAAGTAAATACTTACCTCAAATAAAACCACAATACTCACCCAAAACAAAAAAATGTGCATACCTATCAAATTGAATGTAAATAATTGCAAATAAGCATTATTTTGGACAAAAAAAACCAAAAAAGCAGTTAAAAGTAAAATACTTACCTTAATTAAAACCATAATACTTACCCAAAACAAAAAAATACCCAAAACAAAAAAATACCCCATTTCCCGACAAGACAAAAACGTCAACCTGCAAGTTAAATTTGAAAATAAACAAGTCAAAATCTGAACGTAAACACAAATTTGAACAATAATGGCAAATAAGCACTATTTGAGACCAAAAGGGAGTTAAAAGTAAATACTTACTTCAAATGAAACCACAATACTCACCCAAAACAAAAAAATGTGCATACCTATCAAATTGAATGTAAACAATTGCAAATAAGCATTATTTGGGACAAAAAAAAAAAAAAAAAAAAAAGCAAAAAAAGCAGATAAAAGTAAAATACTTACCTTAATTAAAACCATAATACTTACCCAAAACAAAAAAATACCCAAAACAAAAAAATACCCCATTTCCCGACAAGACAAAAACGTCAACCTGCAAGTTAAATTTGAAAATAAACAAGTCAAAATCTGAACGTAAACACAAATTTGAACAATAATGGCAAATAAGCACTATTTGAGACCAAAAGGCAGTTAAAAGTAAATACTATTAAAACCATAATACTTACCCAAAACAAAAAAATATACTTACCTATTCCGGAGATCACAAATCCACGCCCAATCGGTGCCTGCAAGAAAACAAGTTACCATGTTAAAGAAACAAGCGCAAATCGCTGGCTCCGCCCACTTGGGGGAGTGTATATAAGCACCGTTCGGAGCAGGAGCTCTCAGTCTCGATGCGGCCGTGGAAGGGGAAGCAGCTCCCCATGTGATGAAACTAAACTAAATTTAGATGCAATTCCTGTGTGCCAGACCTGAAGAAGGCACAAAAGGTGCCGAAACGTTGTCGATGGCCACACAGATGAACAAAATTTAGCGCAAAATGACGCCGGTACAAAACCAATTGGAAACAAATAGTAATTTACCCACGCTCTACCCAAATAGGAGAGCGCATGGATGCCGCACAGAGCAAGATGCTCTCGCTCCACCCAGATAGGGGAGTCGATGAATTAGGTGCGAGGTACGAATATTTAGTTGAACGCAAGCGCAGCTGTCAATCTTACATGCCAAATCGAGACTCACTTATTAATTATATAACAAAGGCGACCGGATAAGTAAAGTGCAATCAAGAAACAAACTTACAATAAGCACAAACACGTGTTCAAGGTCACAAACGATCTTTATTAAGCCCTAATTGGTCCTGGCCAGCATGGCGGGTGCGGCCGCAACGGGCAGGATGCTCTGGAGCCGGTTGTGGGACGTGGGCGTGGACGGTAGGACCGTGCCTTTGCTCCTCTCCTTCGGGGGAGGAACTCCATACTTAATCCTAACTCGCCTGTGCCACCTCCACTGCCCCCCCACGTTTCCAGTTTCCATTCAGCTCCTGCTGCGTCTGTGCGCTGTCCCCTAAACCGATCCTACCCTAACCCTAACCCTAACCTAACCCCAAACCCTAACCCTAACCCTAACCCCAACCCTAACCCTAACCCTAACCCAAATCCCTCCCTGACTCCCAATATGAAAAAAAATTTCAACCTGTAAGTCAAAAATTGAAAATAAGAAGTCAAAAATTTGAACATAAACACAAAATTGGATATAAACTAAAAAGTAGTTGGAAGTAAATATTTACACTATCAAAAAACAATACTTACCTGATACAAACCGGAAAAAAGGAAACATAAACACAAAATTGGATATAAACTAAAATCCCAATATGAAAAAAAATTTCAACCTGTAAGTCAAAAATTGAAAATAAAAAGTCAAAAATTTGAACATAAACACAAAATTGGATATGAACTAAAAAGTGGTTGGAAGTAAATATTTACACTATCAAAAAACAATACTTACCTGATACAAACCTGAAAAAAGGAAACATAAACACAAAATTGAATATAAACTAAAAAATGGTTGGAAGTAAATAATTACATTATCAAAAAACAATACTTACCTGATACAAACCTAAAAAAAAGGAAACACAGTTATACTTACCTATGCCGAGATCACATATTTACGCCCAATCGGTACCTGCAAGAAAAGAAACAGAAATACACAAGAGCGAAAAAAACAACAAGTTAATAAGCTAAAATAAGTAAATGGGAAATTATCCGGTACGAAACGCAAATTGCTGACATGAAACTATATAAGGACCGCTCCAAGCAGGAAACTCAGTCTCGATGCGGCCATGAAGGAGGAAACAGCTCCACGTGCAATAAAACTAAATTTAGCTGCAATTCCCGTGTGCCAGACCTGAGGAAGGCACAAAAGATGCCGAAACGTTGTCGATGGCCACACGGAGGAAATAAAAGGGAGCGCAAACTAGCGCCTATAGGAAAACAATTAGACGCAAAATTATTATTGACCCACGCTCTACCCAGATAGGAGAGCGCATGGATGCCGCACAGAGCAAGATGCTCTCGCTCCACCCAGATAGGGGAGTCGATTAATTAAGTGCGAGGTACGATTAATTTGACCGCAAATGCAGCTGTCAATCTATCATGCCAAGTCGAGACTCATTTATTACATATATAACAAAGGCGACCGGATAGGCAAAGTACAAACACAAAAACAAACAACAACTACAAAGCAAATACATGTTTATTAAGCCCAATTTGGCCTGACCAGCATGGCTGGCGCAGCCACGACGGACAGTGTGCTCTGGGGCTGGTTGTGGGACGTGGGCGTGGACGGTAGGACCGTGCCTTTGCTCCTCTCCTTCGGGGGAGGAACTCCATACTTAATCCTAACTCGCCTGTGCCACCTCCACTGCCCCCCCACGTTTCCAGTTTCCATTCAGCTCCTGCTGCGTCTGTGCGCTGTCCCCTAAACCGATCCTACCCTAACCCTAACCCTAACCTAACCCCAAACCCTAACCCTAACCCTAACCCCAACCCTAACCCTAACCCTAACCCAAATCCCTCCCTGACTCCCAATATGAAAAAAAATTTCAACCTGTAAGTCAAAAATTGAAAATAAGAAGTCAAAAATTTGAACATAAACACAAAATTGGATATAAACTAAAAAGTAGTTGGAAGTAAATATTTACACTATCAAAAAACAATACTTACCTGATACAAACCGGAAAAAAGGAAACATAAACACAAAATTGGATATAAACTAAAATCCCAATATGAAAAAAAATTTCAACCTGTAAGTCAAAAATTGAAAATAAAAAGTCAAAAATTTGAACATAAACACAAAATTGGATATGAACTAAAAAGTGGTTGGAAGTAAATATTTACACTATCAAAAAACAATACTTACCTGATACAAACCTGAAAAAAGGAAACATAAACACAAAATTGAATATAAACTAAAAAATGGTTGGAAGTAAATAATTACATTATCAAAAAACAATACTTACCTGATACAAACCTAAAAAAAAGGAAACACAGTTATACTTACCTATGCCGAGATCACATATTTACGCCCAATCGGTACCTGCAAGAAAAGAAACAGAAATACACAAGAGCGAAAAAAACAACAAGTTAATAAGCTAAAATAAGTAAATGGGAAATTATCCGGTACGAAACGCAAATTGCTGACATGAAACTATATAAGGACCGCTCCAAGCAGGAAACTCAGTCTCGATGCGGCCATGAAGGAGGAAACAGCTCCACGTGCAATAAAACTAAATTTAGCTGCAATTCCCGTGTGCCAGACCTGAGGAAGGCACAAAAGATGCCGAAACGTTGTCGATGGCCACACGGAGGAAATAAAAGGGAGCGCAAACTAGCGCCTATAGGAAAACAATTAGACGCAAAATTATTATTGACCCACGCTCTACCCAGATAGGAGAGCGCATGGATGCCGCACAGAGCAAGATGCTCTCGCTCCACCCAGATAGGGGAGTCGATTAATTAAGTGCGAGGTACGATTAATTTGACCGCAAATGCAGCTGTCAATCTATCATGCCAAGTCGAGACTCATTTATTACATATATAACAAAGGCGACCGGATAGGCAAAGTACAAACACAAAAACAAACAACAACTACAAAGCAAATACATGTTTATTAAGCCCAATTTGGCCTGACCAGCATGGCTGGCGCAGCCACGACGGACAGTGTGCTCTGGGGCTGGTTGTGGGACGTGGGCGTGGACGGTAGGACCGTGCCTTTGCTCCTCTCCTTCGGGGGAGGAACTCCATACTTAATCCCATATGCGGAGATTTGGATTCCCCTGGTGAATTTCTCTTGCCAGCTCCCAGAGGTAGAACAGGAGAACTTAGCAAGCCTTAACCAACATATTGAAAGGAATATGCCACACATTCCCCTTCTGCCTGGGGAAAAGTTCCAAACGGATGACAAGGGGATCCATTGGACGCCTGAAACAGCCAGACATATGTTGGATCATTGGAGGGCCTATTTAAACTCCTACACCCCCTGAATCCAACACAGGCAGGGGCGGAAAACAGTTTATCCCTACAGGACGCCAATGTGGTGGTTTTATCGAACAACTTCAAACTTTCGGGACCTCAACACAGCCTACTGAGTAAGGGACTGACCTTCGTACCTACCTTAGGCATAGGCAAAGGTCAGAAGGCGCAATTATTGTCAGATGTACAGACATATCACCGTAGGGTCATGTTGACTGCCCATTTCAAGAATTCGGATCGAAAAGAGGTCCTTCCATTTGTGGGCCCATCTGATTGGACCCCACCGTTCACCCAGTTACCAATCACGATTCAAAACTTAATAAACTGCCCACAGTCACGGTGGAGAAACTAGTGTTGGCGTTTGGACTGAATAGCAGGGAAAACAAAGTGGATACTACGAAAAAGAACGTGCAGGGGGCGCTGAGAGCTGCCAAACAGACATTCCCATATGCGGAGATTTGGATTCCCCTGGTGAATTTCTCTTGCCAGCTCCCAGAGGTAGAACAGGAGAACTTAGCAAGCCTTAACCAACATATTGAAAGGAATATGCCACACATTCCCCTTCTGCCTGGGGAAAAGTTCCAAACGGATGACAAGGGGATCCATTGGACGCCTGAAACAGCCAGACATATGTTGGATCATTGGAGGGCCTATTTAAACTCCTACACCCCCTGAATCCAACACAGGCAGGGGCGGAAAACAGTTTATCCCTACAGGACGCCAATGTGGTGGTTTTATCGAACAACTTCAAACTTTCGGGACCTCAACACAGCCTACTGAGTAAGGGACTGACCTTCGTACCTACCTTAGGCATAGGCAAAGGTCAGAAGGCGCAATTATTGTCAGATGTACAGACATATCACCGTAGGGTCATGTTGACTGCCCATTTCAAGAATTCGGATCGAAAAGAGGTCCTTCCATTTGTGGGCCCATCTGATTGGACCCCACCGTTCACCCAGTTACCAATCACGATTCAAAACTTAATAAAGGTGGATCGGAATGTTTTCAGACGACATTTTAAGTCAGTCCCGGAGAAATCAAACATGTCACTACAGGAAGTTAAAGCATTACGGGAATTGGCAAACATGAAGCACATTGTTATTAAGCCTGCTGACAAGGGGTCAGCAATTGTCATCATGAGTAGGGAACAATACACTTTGGAAGTAGAAAGACAATTGAATGATACAAACTATTATAAAAAATTGGACCAGCCAATATATATGGAGACAATTCATATGGTAATGGAAATATTGGACTCGTTAGTAAACAAAAAATTCATCAGTTCCAAACAGCGACTATACTTAAAAGGCAAACAACAGCCACGCGAGAGACGGTTTTACATTTTGCCGAAGATACACAAAGACCCAGAAAGTTGGACGATCCCCTTTGAGGTCCCTCCAGGAAGGCCAATTGTCTCTGACTGTGGCAGTGAAACTTATTTCACTGCGGAATATCTAGAGTTCTATCTGACTCCTCTGTCAATCAAGCATCCTGCCTATGTCCAAGATACGTACCACTTCATTGACATGGTCAAAGCCTTGCAGGTCCCTTCAGAATTTAGCTTTTTCTCTATGGATGTTAATAACTTGTATACAAACATTCCAATTGAGGCCGGAATTGAATGCGTTAAACAAATTTTTCGAAAACATCCGGATCCAAAGAGACCGGACGACGAGTTATTGAAATTATTGGAGATCAACCTAACCCGGAATGATTTCATGTTTGATGAAAAATTCTATTTGCAGATCAAGGGCACGGCCATGGGAAAGAAATTCGCACCGGCCTATGCTAATATCTTCATGGCCAATTGGGAGGAAGGAGCATTGTCAAAATGTGAACAACGACCGACCTGTTACCTACGATACTTGGACGATATATGGGGTATTTGGGAAGGATCGGAAAAGGATTTCAAGGAGTTTGTAAAGACCCTCAACTCCCATGATCCCTCTATACAACTTAAGACCGAATTTCACGGGAATTCAATCAATTTTCTGGACACAACAATTTTTAAGGGACCCAATTTTTTGAATAGTCCAAGATTGGACATTAAAGTCTATTTTAAGACTACAGACACACATGCCCTATTACATAAAGCAAGTTTCCATCCAGTACATACCTTCAGGGGGATTGTAAAGTCACAACTCCTAAGATTTAGCCGAATTTGTACGAGAAACGAGGATTTTTGCGAAGCGGTTAAGATCTTGTTTACAGCTCTGAAGAAACGGGGGTATAGTAAGCCCTTTCTCAGACACTGCCTTCGTACCTTTCAGGAGAGAAAGGTCAAGGGTCAGGAGAAGATCATCCCTCTGATCACTACCTTCTCATCAATCAGTACTCTGTTGAACAGGAAATTCAAAACCAATTTCCAGGAACTGGGTATCCGAGATGGACTATTTTCTGAGACTAAGGTCATTTCTGCCTACAAACGGAACAAGAGCCTGGCAGACATTTTGATCCAGGCAAAATTGCCAACATTAAAGTGGGAAAAACCCTTATTGTTGGACACTCAATTCAAGAGACTAAATTTCATTAAAAATAAGGAAACGGGAACAGTGTTTGAAATTGAACAGGGATTCAACCCAAAATCTAGAAATTGTGTTTATGTTATTTTTTGTAACAAATGTGGAATCCAATATGTTGGCGAATCACGAAACAATTTGTCCACACGCATGTATCAGCATCGGTATAATGTGAAGAACAAGAAGGAAATGGACACACCCTTAGTTAAACATTTTGTTGATCATGGTATGGCCTCAATGAGAATGGCGGGATTACAAAAGAACATTAATTGGACAGACAGAGAAAGAAAAGGGAGGGAACGATATTGGATATTTACATTGGGAACTAGGGAGCCAATTGGACTAAACATCAAGCATTGAAGGTTCACCATACACCACTTGATTTGAATTCTGACTACAATCCCATCCCTAACCCCAATCCCTACTCCTTACCCATAATCCTAACCTAACCCCAATCCCTACTCCCTACCCATAATCCTAACCTAACCCCAAACCTAATCCTAACCCTAACCCTAACCCTACCCTAACCCTAACCCTAACCCTAACCCTAATCCTAACCCTAACCCTAACCCTAATCCTAACCCTAACCCTAACCCTAATCCTAACCCTAACCCTAACCCCTAACCCCAACCACATCACACAATCCTAACATCAACAATCGCCTAAATTATAATTCTGCCGCTAATTACAACTAACAAAATTTTGCAGAGTATAACATGTAAAACTTTTTAAAAAAATTGACAATTACAAATTTTCAAAAACACTAAGAAAGCTTAAAAATACATAAAACGTCAAAATTTAAAATGTATAAATACTAATTAATTTAAAATCATTTACGAAATTTCAGAAGTATTAAAAACACAGAGGTGACATTAAATATTAATTGATGATTGAGTCACAAAGACACAAATAAACAAAACAATATTAACACAAATTATACATTTGATGTAAAATAAGCAACAGAACGAATGAAAATAATTAGACCAGTGTATTTAGTGGTTTATAGTGCGAAAAGTGATATACAAGTCAACAAAATAAAATCCGAATCAAAAGTAAAAAAGGAAAAAGGAAAAGGGACCCGGAAAAAAGAAAAAATGAAAGAGTATAAAAGGAGGTGAGAAAAAAACAGGCTCATTGTGCATTTGTCTCTCGAACAGTCGACAACTCTCTGCTCTCTTAAATACTAGCCAACTCTTTCACTAATATATTTTTTGGGGAGTTTTCTTCATTTTTTTCATTTATTTTGTTTTGATAGTACCTGATGAAGACCGATTAAGGTCGAAACGTCGTATTTGTTTCAGTTCATTTAAAAAGAAATTTATTTGTTTTTGGCACAATACACTGGGTTTGGGTTATTGGGGACTTTATTGATTTGGGGGTCTCGATAATTACGTGAATAAATAAAGGGATTGAATTGGATTTCATTGGCAAATTAGTACATTAAATTTATTTGGTAAATAAATAAAGTTAAAAACACACTAAAATTTCAAAATTAAATTAGTTTAAAAGACAACAATGACAGAGTGGACGGTGGTTAGTCGTGGTCGGAGGGGACCACGTCAACCACCCAATTTTTTGGACAGGGAGGATAGGGGATCCTGGGACCGGGAGGTCCGTGCACCTCCTCGCTCCTTTTGGAATGAGTCTCTATACTCACAACCTAACCCTAACCCTAACCCTAACCCTAACCCTAACCCTAACCCTGAACGTACACACAAATTTGAACAATAATGGCAAATAAGCACTATTTGAGACCAAAAGGCAGTTAAAAGTAAATACTTACCTCAAATAAAACCACAATACTCACCCAAAACAAAAAAATGTGCATACCTATCAAATTGAATGTAAATAATTGCAAATAAGCATTATTTTGGACAAAAAAAACCAAAAAAGCAGTTAAAAGTAAAATACTTACCTTAATTAAAACCATAATACTTACCCAAAACAAAAAAATACCCAAAACAAAAAAATACCCCATTTCCCGACAAGACAAAAACGTCAACCTGCAAGTTAAATTTGAAAATAAACAAGTCAAAATCTGAACGTAAACACAAATTTGAACAATAATGGCAAATAAGCACTATTTGAGACCAAAAGGGAGTTAAAAGTAAATACTTACTTCAAATGAAACCACAATACTCACCCAAAACAAAAAAATGTGCATACCTATCAAATTGAATGTAAACAATTGCAAATAAGCATTATTTGGGACAAAAAAAAAAAAAAAAAAAAAAGCAAAAAAAGCAGATAAAAGTAAAATACTTACCTTAATTAAAACCATAATACTTACCCAAAACAAAAAAATACCCAAAACAAAAAAATACCCCATTTCCCGACAAGACAAAAACGTCAACCTGCAAGTTAAATTTGAAAATAAACAAGTCAAAATCTGAACGTAAACACAAATTTGAACAATAATGGCAAATAAGCACTATTTGAGACCAAAAGGCAGTTAAAAGTAAATACTATTAAAACCATAATACTTACCCAAAACAAAAAAATATACTTACCTATTCCGGAGATCACAAATCCACGCCCAATCGGTGCCTGCAAGAAAACAAGTTACCATGTTAAAGAAACAAGCGCAAATCGCTGGCTCCGCCCACTTGGGGGAGTGTATATAAGCACCGTTCGGAGCAGGAGCTCTCAGTCTCGATGCGGCCGTGGAAGGGGAAGCAGCTCCCCATGTGATGAAACTAAACTAAATTTAGATGCAATTCCTGTGTGCCAGACCTGAAGAAGGCACAAAAGGTGCCGAAACGTTGTCGATGGCCACACAGATGAACAAAATTTAGCGCAAAATGACGCCGGTACAAAACCAATTGGAAACAAATAGTAATTTACCCACGCTCTACCCAAATAGGAGAGCGCATGGATGCCGCACAGAGCAAGATGCTCTCGCTCCACCCAGATAGGGGAGTCGATGAATTAGGTGCGAGGTACGAATATTTAGTTGAACGCAAGCGCAGCTGTCAATCTTACATGCCAAATCGAGACTCACTTATTAATTATATAACAAAGGCGACCGGATAAGTAAAGTGCAATCAAGAAACAAACTTACAATAAGCACAAACACGTGTTCAAGGTCACAAACGATCTTTATTAAGCCCTAATTGGTCCTGGCCAGCATGGCGGGTGCGGCCGCAACGGGCAGGATGCTCTGGAGCCGGTTGTGGGGTGCGGGCCAGGATGGTAGGACCGTGCCTTTGTTCCTCTCCTTCGGGGGAGGAACTCTTTACCTAATCCTAACTCGCCTGTGCCACCTCCAGTGCGCCCCCCCCACGTTTCCGGTTTCCATCGAGCTCCTGTTACGTCTGTGTGCTGTCCCCTAATCTGGTTTTATCCCAGCCCTAATCCTAACCTATCCCCCATCCTAACCTAACCCCCGACCCTAACCCTAATCCTAACCCTAACCCTAACCTTAACCCTAACCCTAACCCTAACCTGACCCCATTTCCCGACAAGACAAAAACGTCAACCTGCAAGTTAAATTTGAAAATAAGTCAAAATCTGAACGTACACACAAATTTGAACAATAATGGCAAATAAGCACTATTTGAGACCAAAAGGCAGTTAAAAGTAAATACTTACCTCAAATAAAACCACAATACTCACCCAAAACAAAAAAATGTGCATACCTATCAAATTGAATGTAAATAATTGCAAATAAGCATTATTTTGGACAAAAAAAACCAAAAAAGCAGTTAAAAGTAAAATACTTACCTTAATTAAAACCATAATACTTACCCAAAACAAAAAAATACCCAAAACAAAAAAATACCCCATTTCCCGACAAGACAAAAACGTCAACCTGCAAGTTAAATTTGAAAATAAACAAGTCAAAATCTGAACGTAAACACAAATTTGAACAATAATGGCAAATAAGCACTATTTGAGACCAAAAGGGAGTTAAAAGTAAATACTTACTTCAAATGAAACCACAATACTCACCCAAAACAAAAAAATGTGCATACCTATCAAATTGAATGTAAACAATTGCAAATAAGCATTATTTGGGACAAAAAAAAAAAAAAAAAAAAGCAAAAAAAGCAGATAAAAGTAAAATACTTACCTTAATTAAAACCATAATACTTACCCAAAACAAAAAAATACCCAAAACAAAAAAATACCCCATTTCCCGACAAGACAAAAACGTCAACCTGCAAGTTAAATTTGAAAATAAACAAGTCAAAATCTGAACGTAAACACAAATTTGAACAATAATGGCAAATAAGCACTATTTGAGACCAAAAGGCAGTTAAAAGTAAATACTATTAAAACCATAATACTTACCCAAAACAAAAAAATATACTTACCTATTCCGGAGATCACAAATCCACGCCCAATCGGTGCCTGCAAGAAAACAAGTTACCATGTTAAAGAAACAAGCGCAAATCGCTGGCTCCGCCCACTTGGGGGAGTGTATATAAGCACCGTTCGGAGCAGGAGCTCTCAGTCTCGATGCGGCCGTGGAAGGGGAAGCAGCTCCCCATGTGATGAAACTAAACTAAATTTAGATGCAATTCCTGTGTGCCAGACCTGAAGAAGGCACAAAAGGTGCCGAAACGTTGTCGATGGCCACACAGATGAACAAAATTTAGCGCAAAATGACGCCGGTACAAAACCAATTGGAAACAAATAGTAATTTACCCACGCTCTACCCAAATAGGAGAGCGCATGGATGCCGCACAGAGCAAGATGCTCTCGCTCCACCCAGATAGGGGAGTCGATGAATTAGGTGCGAGGTACGAATATTTAGTTGAACGCAAGCGCAGCTGTCAATCTTACATGCCAAATCGAGACTCACTTATTAATTATATAACAAAGGCGACCGGATAAGTAAAGTGCAATCAAGAAACAAACTTACAATAAGCACAAACACGTGTTCAAGGTCACAAACGATCTTTATTAAGCCCTAATTGGTCCTGGCCAGCATGGCGGGTGCGGCCGCAACGGGCAGGATGCTCTGGAGCCGGTTGTGGGGTGCGGGCCAGGATGGTAGGACCGTGCCTTTGTTCCTCTCCTTCGGGGGAGGAACTCTTTACCTAATCCTAACCCTAACCCTAACCCTAACCCTAACCCTAACCCTAACCCTAACCCCTAACCCCTAACCCCTAACCCTAACCCCTAACCCCTAACCCCTAACCCCTAACCCTAACCCTAACCCTAATCTTCATCCCTATTTGGAATATACTCTAACATTAATCCTAACACCTAATCAATACGCAAGACTTACATAAGTTCAGAAAAAAAAGAAAAAAACCTCACCCAAACTTTAAGTCTAACCTTGACCCCTGACCTTGACCCTTAACCCTAAATTAATTAAGAAATTACACCAAATTTCACCAAAATTAATCTAAACTGAACCTTATTTTGATCCTAAATGCAATGAGATTCCAGAATAAATTTTAAATCCAACCAAATTAGAAAATTTACGATTAATTTTAAATAAAATTAAATTTAAATAAAATTAAATTTAATTAAATTACAAAACAAAAAATACGGGAGAACTATACTCGAATTATATTTTTGATTTTAAACAAACGCTAAAATAAAAATAAAAAGGACGGATTTTTCTTCAGACACATAAAAAAACACAGTACGTGATAGGACACTTGAGGGCGCCCTTGGCACATTAAATCGCGGTGGTATGAACAGGGCTCGGTTAAACGCGAATATTAGGGAATTGATTATACCCTTGAAATTCAGAAATGACTACGTTGGGAAACACTTAAGTGTATGAAAAGTTTTTTTTCAACTTTAGACGGGATGCTACTCTGGTTTGTTTTAACAGATACTTTGATTTGCAGAATGGTGGACGGTGGGTTGCCATGACGCAATGGGGAGTGTGGAACTTCCGGTTGGGCTAATGTTTATTAGCTACTTGGTATACGGGGCTATTGACTTCGGTTACAAAGTTGTATTAAGGTGAGTGAGTGTTTTTTTACGGACAGAGGGCACCGGGTGGTGCAAGTAAACAATACTGATCTAATGGGATTTTATTATTGTGACTACGACGGCTAAGTTTAATAATATCATCGTTTATAGGGGGCCGCCATGTCTTTTCGCAAGGGCTTATGGGTACTTCCTGGTTGCTAATGCTTGTTAGCTGTAATACGCGCAGGACGATATCGCCCCAAATGGGTGACGACTTCAATGATCGGTGTTAAATTGACGGATAAATGGGTCCGGGTGTTAATAAAGGAACGGATTAAGAGGTAGAATTAAAATTTATTTGATTTTTATTAATTATGGAATGGCTTCGGTTATATTAGTGTCTAGGGGGGACGCCATTGACTTTGCTGGGGCTTATGGGTACTTCCGCAGTGCTAACGCTCATTACATTAGCCACGATACGCTTATGGTGATTTCGTTACAAATATACGATCGTATTAATGTTATCAATTAATTTTACGAATTAATGGGATCGGTTAACACTCTTTAATAATACCAGGGGGTTGAGGAGAATTTTGTTCCATATTAATTATTTATTTCGACGAGGGGAGAGTTTGGGAAATTAGGGGGATTACAAAAGAAAAAAAAGAGCCGGCAGAGTAATTGACAGGAGCTTACGAGTATTTCCGGGGGGCGGGACCTAGGGGGATCGCGATTTACGTAGTGGAATGTATTTCTAAATATATGATTTGATTTAGAGGATGAATTCAATTTATATTTAAATGTTCCACGACTAACCCAATTAAACGATACCAATGGGATTTACCGAATGTCTTAGTGCTTATCAGTGAGATGTGGGAACGTGATTGGATGACGAGAGCCGTCAGTTGCTTCGCTGAGGCTCGTGGGGGAGAAAAGAAAAGAGAAAGGGGAGGGGACGGGTTGGCTTTCGGAGGTGGCGCTGTGACTCAGGAGAGTAGCACTGGGGAAGTCCTTCTTTCCAGGTAATGTGGAAGATTCTTCCGATTCTTTTTGAGAAAAACAGGTGAACCCTTTTTAATCGCTAAAGCTAAATTATACGGTACTACGCTATGCTAACCTTTATTGATAGAGGATATGTGAGAGTATGCTAAGCTAAAAGAGAACGAAAAGAGAAAATATTAAATTGCCGGGGGAATGGGACCGGATATCAATAAAGGAAACACAGCTAACGCTCATAACATTAGCTACGATACGTTTACGGGGATTTTGTTACGAATATACGATCGTAGTAATGTTATAAATTAATTCTACGAATGAAGGGGATCGGATTACACACTTTAATAATACCAGGGGATTTAGGAAAATTTTATTGCATATTGATCGTTTATTTGGGCGTTGTGAGGTTTTGTAAGATAGGGGGATTACGGAAAAAAGAGCCGCCAGAGTGATTGACAGGAGTTTACGAGTGTTTTCGGGGGGCGGGACTTAGGGGGATGGCAATTTAGTTAGATGAATGTATTTCTAAATATATGATTCGATTTAGAGGATGAATTCAATTTACATTCAAATGTTTCATGACTAACCCAATTACACGGTACCAATAGGGTTTACCGAATGTTTTGGGGCTTATCTGATAGAGGTAGGAACGTGATGGGATGACGAGAGCCGTCAGTTAATTCGCTGAGGCTCGTGGGGGGATGGCGTTCGGCGGTAGCGCTGTGACTCAGGAGAGGAGTACTGGGGAAGACCTTCTTTCCAGGTAAGGTGGAAGATTCTTCCGATTCTTTTTAATTGCTAAAGCTACGTTATGCGGTACTACGCTATGCTAGCCTTGATTGGTATAGGATGTGCGGGAGTATGCTAAGCTAAAAGAGAACGAAAAGAGAAAATATTAAATTGCCGGATGAATGGGACCGGACATCAATAAAGGAAACACAGCTAACGCTCATAACATTAGCTACGATACGCTTACGGGGATGTAGTTACGAATATACGATCGTATTAATGTTATAAATTACTTTTACGAATGAAGGGAATCGGGTTATACACTTTAATAATACCAGGGGTTTTAGGAGAATTTTGTTTCATATTGATCGTTGATTGGGGCGATGTGAGGGTTTGGAAGATAGGGGGTTTACAGAAAAAACAGCCGCTAGAGTGATTGACAGGAGTTTGAGTGTTTCCGGGGGGCGGGACTTAGGGGAATCGCGATTTATGTAGATGAATGTATTCCTAAATATGTGATTGGATTTAGATTGTGAATTCAATTTACATTTAAATGTTGCACGACTAACCCAATTAAACAGTACCAATAGGGTTTGCCGATATATATTTTTTTTAGTGCTTATCAGTTAGATGTGGGAACGTGATTTTATGACGAGAGCTGTCAGTTGCTTCGCTGAGGCTCTTGGGAGGAGGTGCTCGGCGGTAGGACTGTGACTCGGGGGAGGGGCATTGGGGAAGAATTTTGCTTCCAGTTAATATGGAAGATTCTTCCGATTCTTTGAGGGCAACAGGTGAAACTTTTTTAATCGTCAAGACTAGGCTATGCTGGACTACGCTATGCTAGACTTTATTGAGATAAGGTATGCGGGAGCGGGCGAAGCAAAACTATACCAGGTTAGCCCTAAACTATGTTCTACCAGACTTGTGGCATGCCATACAAAGGAATACAAAGGTCTTGTACATATGTTTAACGGTTGAACAAATCAGCACAACAAAAGGACTAACAGACTGACCAATTGATTTATGCTGTCTGCGGTAAAGCTGGACAGTTGACTAGACAATTACTGAGATTTCGATTGAGGATGTAGACACACTCCGGGGCTTGATCGACCCCGGCGGGGCCTCCCTTGGGCGAGGGTGTCTGGTGATAATGGCCGAAACACTCTGTGACCCCAAGGTCCACTACTGATGAGGTGTCTACAAAATTCTGACGTTCAAATTACCGACAACAATGACGACTTAACGGGACCCCTCTTAAGGAAAACGGTCGGTTAAATATTAAAACAAGATATTAGGTCAAAAATACTTCAAAATCAATAGACATAATATAATCCAAGGTTAGGACTTTAGGTGGTTTTCTTTTCTCACGTCTCACTATTTTTCTTATCTTGCTGGCCGAAGACCTGGTTAGCGCCTCAGCTAACTGGGGGGAGGTTCTGGTTGAGGTGCAATCTCACTTCGCCGTCCTTCAAACCCATTCCAGAATTTATGTGACTCCGATACGGCGAAGTTTACTGAAGGTGACAGGCGTCGACCTGTGTCCTCCGCTGCCGTCTATCTAGCCACTTGGGTTGACGGACCCCTCTGGGGAATGTTTAGTGAGATAACCTTATACACCTAACCCTAACCCCTACTCCCTAAACCTAACCCCTAATCCCTAAACCTAACCCCTAAATTTAACCCCTAATCCCTAAACCTAATCCCTAAACCTAACCCCTAACCCTAAACCTAACCCCTAATCCCTAAACCTAATCCCTAAACCTAACCCCTAAACCTAACCCCTAATCCTTAAACCCAACCCCTAATCCCTAAACCAAACCCTTAATCCCTAAACCTAACCATAACCCTAACCATAACCCCTAATCCCTAACCTTAACCTCTACAGAAAACTGGGGGGTTAATATAAAAACGAGACATTACTTCAAAAATAGTTCAAAGTGGATAGAAAAATAAAAGTTCAAAGGTTAGGACTTTAAGATAGGGTTTGTTTTTCCCTCAAAGGGGACCAGATCGGGTAAGTACAGTCAAAATCAAACACACGATAAGCACAAACACGTGTTCAGGGTAAAAAAAAGGTCTTTATTAAGGCCCAAGTAGTCCTGGCCAACATGGCTGTCGCGTCCGCAACGGTTGGGATGCTTTGGAGCCGACTATAGGTTTTAGGTAAGGATAGAAGGACCGTGCCTTTGCTCCTCTCCTTCGGGGGAGGAACTCCTTAGCTGACCCCAACACCTAACTTTTAAGGGAAACGGTGGCTTTAATATGAAAACAAGATATGAGGTAAACAATGGTTCAAAGTGAATAGACAGAATATGATCCAAGGGTAGGACGTTAGGCTGCTTTCTTCTCTCACCTTTCCCTATTTTTCCATCTTGCTGGCCGAAGACCTGGGTAGCGCCTCAGCTACTCGGGGGAGGTTCTGGTTGAGGTGCAGTCTCACTTCGCCGTCCTTCGTACCCATTCCAGAATTTATGCGACTCCGGTACGGCGAGGTTTACTGAAGGAGACATGCGCCGGCCTGTGCCTTCCGCTGCCTTCTATCTAACCAACTGGGTCGGCGGACCCTTTGGGGAATGTGTAGCGAGATAACCTTATAAACCTAACCCTAACCCTAACCCTAACCCTAACCCAACCCTAACCCTAACCCTAACCCTAACCCTAACCACTTCCTATTTCATGTCTAACAGTACTTGATTTAACAAATAACCATAAATAAATACAGTGTGGGCACTGAAGTTAACATATGTGATTATACTGCCTAATCTGTCACCGAGTAGATTGTTGCAAAGTAATATAAGATCCAAAGTTGTAATTCAGAATAGTTTTCAAAAGAAGGCCATTAGAATTATATACCAGTCTGATTACCCTGAACAAGCTATTAATTAAATCACAAATTCTTCAATTCAAAGATTTGGTAGATTATCAGACAAATAATGTCTAACAGTAATTGATTTAACACATCACGATAAGTAGATTGAGTGTGGGCACTCTCAAGTTAACATATATGATTATACTGCCTAATCTGTTACAGAGTATGTTGTTGCCAAGTAATGTAGAATAGATCCAAAGTAGTAATCCAGAATAGTTTTGAAGAGGCCATTAGAATAATAAACAAATCTGATTACCTTGAACATAATAACAAGCTAAGTGTTTAATATGTCCTATGAAGTCAAAATTGGGCACCATCATGTGGTGAAATTTGGAATTGCATCACATCCAATTTTGCCTGGGAACAAACAGATTAAATAAATCTTAGTTTTGAATAAGCCACTCCTTCTCAAACAAGTAAACTCTGCCCATTTCGCGCAGTAGATGTTCTGTTAATATCTAGTATTTATACAAAGTCATAATTTAAATTGCTTTCAACCTTCATTCATCGGTTCAACCAACATTACTCGCTCTTATTACCAACTTGTATTGATTTAACTAAGCGTTTAATACTTCCTATCAGGTCTCAAGGCAAGATTTGGCAAAATACAATTTCAGCAAATCCAATTTTGCCAGGGAACAAAAATAGATTAAATAAACTAAATAAGTCTTCTTCCCATTAAATAAATCAGAAAAGTCTGTCTTGTAACCAGTCCTCTTCAAACAAGTAAAGTCTGCCCATTTTGTGCCGTAGATTTTGTGTCTATGCCTAGTATTTAAACAAAATCATAATTTAAACGACTTCTTTCCTTCATTCACTTTGGAAATTTGGAATTGCAGCAAATCGAATTTTGCCAGGGAACAAAAATAGATCAATTAAACTAAATAAGTCTTCTTCCCATTAAATAAATTAAAAAAGTCTGTCTTGTAACCAGTCCTTTTCAAACAAGTAAAGTCTGCCCATTTTGTGACGTCGATTTTGTGTTAATGCCTAGTATTTATACAAAATCATAATTTAAAGGACTTCATTCCTTCATTCACTTTGGAAATTTGGAATTGCAGCACATCAAATTTTGCCTGGGAAGAAAAGTAGATTAAATAAATTTAATAAGTCTTACTACTTCCCATTAAATAAATTAAATACGTCTTACTTGTTCCCACTCCTTTTCAAAAAAGTAGTTTAAAACGAGGTCCCTTCACTCAACCTTTAACCCTATTTATTCACCTTCTAGGCTAAGTGTTGAAGGCTAAGTGTTAAAGGCTAAGTGTTAAAGGCTAAGTGTTAGAGGCTAAGTGCCAGAGGCTAGGCGCCAGAGGCGAGTTTTTGTGGGCTGAAGTTTTAGTGGGGTTAGTGTGAATACAATCCAAAAGAATACAACAGAATACAATACAATAGAATATAATACATAGATTAAATTCAATAGCTCTTACTACTTCCCATTAAATAAATTAAATACGTCTTACTTGTTCCCAATCCTTTTCAAAAAAGTAGTTTAAAACGAGGGCCCTTCACTCAACCTTTAACCTCAACCCCGCACGTCACATTGTGTTGTATCTGTGAATGTTGGTTGTGGCCAAATGATAGTTTTCTTTCATTCGTTTAGGTTCCACGGTGTTTGTTGGCTATGTTTTCCACTGTCAGAAGGATGAAAATACAAAGTACAACGCTTGGACGTGGGCGAAGACGTCACCGGTGAGTCCTTCCTTCCTATTTATTTACCTTCTAGATGCTAGAGGCTAAGTGTTAGAGGCTAAGTGTTAGAGGCTAAGTGTTAAAGGCAACACAATACGAACAACACAACACAATACGAACAACTCAACACAATATGAACAACACAATATGAACAACACAACACAATACGAACAACACAACACATTACGAACAACACAACACAATACGAACAACACAACGATACTGCACTGAACAACACGATACCGCACTGAGAAACACGATACCGCACTGAACAACACGATACCGCACTGAACAACACCATGCCGCACTGAACACCATGCCACACTGAACAACACCATCCCGCACTGAACAACACCATGCCGCACTAAATAACACCATGCCGCACTGAACAACACCATGCCTCACTGAACGACACCATGCCGCACTGAAAGACACTATGCCGCACTGAACGACACCATGCCGCACTGAAAGACACCATCCCGCACTGAACACCATGCCGCACTGAACAACACCATCCTGCACTGAACAACACCATCCCGCACTGAACAACACCATGCCGCACTGAACAACATTATGCCGCACTGAACATTATGCCGCACTGAACAACACCATGCCGCACTGAACAACACCATGCCGCACTGAACAACATTATGCCGCACTGAACAACACCATGCCGCACTGAACAACACCATGCCGCACTGAACAACACCATGCCGCACTGAACAACACCATGCCGCACTGAACAACATTATGCCGCACTGAACAACACCATGCCGCACTGAAAAACACCATCCTGCACTGAACAACACCATTCCGCATTGAACACCATGCCGCACTGAACAACACCATCCCGCACTGAACAACACCATCCCGCACTGAACACCATGCCGCACTGAACAACATTATGCCGCACTGAACAACATTATGCCGCACTGAACAACACCATGCCGCACTGAACAACACCATGCCGCACTGAACAACACCATGCCGCACTGAACAACATAACGCACTGAACAACACCATCCCGCACTGAACAACACCATGCCGCACTAAACATTATGCCGCACTGAACAACATTATGCCGAAATGAACAACACCATGCTGCACTGAACAACACCATGCCGCACTGAACAACACCATGCCGCACTGAACAACACCATGCCGCACTGAACAACACGATCCCGCATTGAACACCATCCCGCACTGAACAACACCATGCCTCACTGAACAACACCATGCCGCACTGAACAACACCATGCCGCACTGAACAACACCATGCCGCACTGAACAACATTATGCCGCACTGAACAACATTATGTCGCACTGAACAACACCATGCCGCACTGAACAACACCATGCTGCACTGAACAACATTATGCCGCACTGAAAAACACCATGCCGCACTGAACAACACCATCCCGCACTGAACAACACCATGCCGCATTGAACAACACCATGCCGCACTGAACAACACCATGCTGCACTGAACAACATTATGCTGCACTGAACAACACGATCCTGCATTGAACAACACCATGCCGCACTGAACAACACCATCCTGCACTGAACAACACCATCCTGCACTGAACAACACCACCCCGCACTGAACAACACGATCCCGCATTGAACAACACCATCCCGCACTGAACAACACCATGCCGCACTGAACAACACCATTCCGCACTGAACAACACCATGCCGCACTGAACAACACCATGCCGCACTGAACAACACCATGCCGCACTGAACAACACCATGCCGCACTGAACAACACCATGCCGCACTGAACAACACCATCCCGCACTGAACAACACCATGCCGCATTGAACAACACCATGCCGCACTGAACAACACCATCCCGCACTGAACAACACCATCCCGCACTGAACAACACCATGCCGCATTGAACAACACCATGCCGCACTGGACAACACCATCCCGCACTGAACAACACCATGCCGCACTGAACAACATTATGGCGCACTGGACAACACTATGCCGCACTGAACAACACCATGCCGCACTGAACAACACCATGCCGCACTGAACAACACCATGCCGCACTGAACAACATTATGCCGCACTGAACAACACCATGCCGCACTGAAAAACACCATGCCGCACTGAACAACACGATCCCGCATTGAACAACACCATCCTGCACTGAACAACACCATGCCGCACTGAACAACACCATGCCGCACTGAACAGCACCATTCCGCACTGAACAACACCATGCCGCACTGAACAACACCATCCTGCACTGAACAACACCATCCCGCACTGAACAACACCATGCCGCATTGAACAACACCATGCCGCACTGAACAACACCATCCTGCACTGAACAACACCATGCCGCACTGAACAACACCATGCCGCACTGAACAACACCATGCCGCACTGAACAACATTATGCCGCACTGACGCATTGAACAACACCATGCCGCACTGAACAACACCATCCTGCACTGAACAACACCATCCCGCACTGAACAACACCATGCCGCATTGAACAACACCATGCCGCACTGAACAACACCATGCCGCACTGAACAACACCATGCCGCACTGAACAACACCATGCCGCACTGAACAACACCATGCCGCACTGAACAACACCATGCCGCACTGAACAACACCATCCCGCACTGAACAACACCATGCCGCATTGAACAACACCATGCCGCACTGAACAACACCATGCCGCACTGAACAACACCATTCCGCACTGAACAACACCATGCCGCACTGAACAACACCATCCCGCACTGAACAACACCATCCCGCACTGAACAACACCATGCCGCATTGAACAACACCATGCCGCACTGAACAACACCATCCTGCACTGAACAACACCATGCCGCACTGAACAACACCATGCCGCACTGAACAACACCATGCCGCACTGAACAACATTATGCCGCACTGAACAACATTATGCCGCACTAAACAACATTATGTCGCACTGAACAACAGCATGCCACACTGAACAACACCATGCCGCACTGAACAACATTATGCCGCACTGAACAACACGATCCCGCATTGAACAACACCATCCCGCACTGAACAACACCATGCCGCATTGAACAACACCATGCCGCACTGAACAACACCATGCTGCACTGAACAACATTATGCTGCACTGAACAACACGATCCTGCATTGAACAACACCATGCCGCACTGAACAACACCATCCTGCACTGAACAACACCATCCCGCACTGAACAACATTATGCCGCACTGAACAACACCATGCCGCACTGAACAACACCATGCCGCACTGAACAACACCATGCCGCACTGAACAACACCATGCCGCAATGAACAACACCATCCCGCACTGAACAACACCATGCCGCATTGAACAACACCATGCCGCACTGAACAACACCATCCTGCACTGAACAACACCATGCCGCACTGAACAACACCATGCCGCACTGAACAACACCATGCCGCACTGAACAACATTATGCCGCACTGAACAACATTATGCCGCACTAAACAACATTATGTCGCACTGAACAACACCATGCCGCACTGAACAACACCATGCCGCACTGAACAACATTATGCCGCACTGAACAACACGATCCCGCATTGAACAACACCATCCCGCAGTGAACAACACCATGCCGCATTGAACAACACCATGCCGCACTGAACAACACCATGCTGCACTGAACAACATTATGCTGCACTGAACAACACGATCCTGCATTGAACAACACCATGCCGCACTGAACAACACCATCCTGCACTGAACAACACCATGCCGCACTGAACAACATTATGCCGCACTGAACAACACCATGCCGCACTGAACAACACCATGCCTTACTGAACAACACCATGCCGCACTGAACAACACGACGTCGCACTGAACAACACGACGCCGCACAGAACAACACGACGCCGCACAGAATAACACAATACCGCACAGAACAACACAATACCGCACAAACAGTTTTAGATAATATTACGTCGCAGTCATGTGACGCGGACATGACGTCAATAGGCGGAACTCACGGCAAAATTATAATCCGTGGGCGTGGCTTGCAACAGGAAGTAGGAAAGCGGCAATTCTGGCAAACAAGACACAGCGGTTAGTAACACGATGACTAACAAGGCAAATATTTTTGTTTTCAGCTTGCAACTTGACCGTCTAGAGCGTACAAGGTAATTACAACTGTTTTTTTTTAGCCCTGAAAAGCGAGGGAGTGTGGCGTTTGGGAGGAATGTCGAACTCGGCGTCTGCTTCCAGCCACAGACGCCAAATTTCGACGATTATTTCGACTGGTCAACGGTTGTAAATTATTGCGTTGACTAAAAACTTTATTTAACTCTACTCTTAACTTTGCCGTTTCAGATATGCGGGTATTACACCGCGGAAATGACGTCAATAGGCTGAACTCTCGCCAAAATTCAAATCTGTGGGCGCAATGGCCTTGAGCGAGACACCGGATACAAACACGACGATTATCAACAGAAATATCTTTATTTTCTGCTTGCAAGTGGACCGTCTAGAGCGTACACGGTAAGTACAACTCATTGTGTTTAAAAAGATTTACGTTTGTGTAGTTTGCGTTGCGTTGTATCTGTGAATGTTGGTTGAGGCTAAATGTTAATGTTTAATTTCATTCCTTTAGGTTCCACGGTGTTTGTTGGCTGTATGTTTTCCACTGCAAGAAGAGGCTCGTATCATTGACCAGCAGGAGCTACAATGGTGAGTACCCCTTTCGTCTTCCATTTATGTTAAACACTTCCTATTTCATGTCTAACAGTACTCGATTTAACAAATAACCATAAATAAATACAGTGTGGGCAGTCACGTTAACATATGTGATTATCCTGCCTAATATGTTTATCACAAATATGTCACTAATCACTAATATGTTTATTTGTTTATCACAACACCTTTGGACCTTCAGCAATCGATTATTTCCCTTCATCTACATAGAGACAGAACGATGGTGTCTTAAACATCTCATTCATTTCACCAAATAACTTCACGCAGGTGGATAACGGCCGTCTCGGTCACGCTATGTTGCGTGATGCAGTTTTGAAGAACCAAATGCATTTATTCAATGAATAAGTCAAGCTAGTTCTATGTTTATGATGTTGTAAGTTACGGTACCGATTGAAGTTGAGTTCGAAGCCAGTGGAAAACAGCGCTGCGTTTGTGCTCTCCAGGTACAAATGTTGTGATCTCTGACTGACGACCGGGCGAGACTCGAGTAAGAGATGTCCAAACGAGCTCCGGCAGGGCGGGCCAAGGCGGAGCGAACGGACGCCCTTCAGGCCGCCAATGACGAGCTGAGAACCAAACTGATGGACGTCCAGTTAGAACTTCAGCAGGAGAAGAACAAGGTGAAAACCTCAACAGACAGACACTGCCTGCCTCCCTGCCTGCCTCCCTGCCTGCCTCCCTCCCAGTTTTCCCGATGTAGATTAGACATGCGTGTGCCATGACTGTGTCAGCCTACATCAACAAATGCACCGAGGACGTCAGCACCACTAAGAATATCATCACCCGGGGCAACCAACGACCCTGGATGACTGAGGAGGTACGTCAAACGCTACGAGCGCGGAACTCTGCCTTCAAGTCTGGCGACAAGGAGACACTGAGGACAGCGAGAGCCAACTTGAACCGTGCCATCAGGATAGCGAAGCGAGACCGCAGTCGAAAATTTCAGGATCGTTTCCACGACGTCAAAAACATCAGGAGTATGTGGCAAGGCATACGGGCGATTACAGACTACAACTCACTCTCCCCCCCCCCCCCCCCCGGTGGGTGTAGTTGATGCTGACTTTCTAAATGGTCTAAATAACTTCTTTGGGAGGTTCGAGGCACTAAACGGCACTCCAGCAGTTAAAACTGTCCCCCATCAGGAAGAGGAGGTACTCTGCCTTGACTCCGCCGATGTGTTGAAGACCCTGAGGAGAGTCAACCCCTGTAAGGCCCCTGGCCCCGACAACATTCCTGGGCGTGTGTTCAGGGAATGTGCAAGTCATCTGGCTGGGGTCATCACAGACATTTTTAACACCTCGCTGGGCCAAGCCACAGTGCCGGCGTGCTTTAAGACTGCCTCCATCATTCCGGTGCCGAAGAAACCTCAAATCACCTCATTTAATGATTACCGGCCTGTTGCACTGACTCCGGTTATGATGAAGTGCTTCGAAAGGCTGCTTAAAGGTCACATCGTTTCCAGACTCCCCCTATTATTTGACCCGTTCCAGTTTGCCGACCGGCAAAACCGCTCCACTCAGGACGCCATCTCCTCCGTTCTTCACCTGAGCCTGGCTCACCTGGAGGAGAAGAACACCCATGTGCGGAGGCTGTTCCTGGACTTCAGCTCAGCGTTTGACACCATCATCCCACAGCATCTGGTAGGAAAATTGGAACACCTGGGCTTCAACACCCCCCTTCGCAACTGGCTGCTAGACTTCCTCAGCAACAGACCTCAGTCAGTCCGGGTCGGACAGAACACCTCTGATGTCATCACCCTCAGCACAGGCTCCCTTCAGGGCTGCGTCCTGAGCCCCCTGCTGTTCACCCTGATGACACACGACTGCGTCCTCAGGTTCACCACCAATCACATCGTGAAGTCAGCAGACGACACAACGGTGGTGGGGCTCATCAGAGACAACAACGACCTGGACTACAGAGAGGAGGTGGAGCAGCTGGTGGGCTGGTGCAGAGAAAACAGCCTGATCCTGAATGAGGAGAAGATGAAGGAGATCATCGTCGACTTCAGGAAAAAACAGCCTCACCACGCTCCACTGATCATCAACAGCTCAGCTGTGGAGGTGGTCAGCACCACCAAATTCCTGGGGGTCCACATCACAGAAGACCTCACCTGGACTATGAACACTACGGCACTGGTCAAGAGGGCACAGAAGCGCTTGTACTTACAGCGGAGGATGAGGAGAGCCCACCTGCCCCCACCCATCATGAGGACGTTCTACAGGAGCACCATAGAGAGCATTCTGACAAGCTGTCTCTCTGTGTGGTGTGGAGGCTGCACCGCCTCCGATTGGAAGAACGTGAGGAGAGTGGTGAGGACAGCAGAGAGGATCATAGGGGCTCCTCTTCCCTCCATTCAGGACATTTCATCTCAGCGCTGCATGTCCCGTGCCCGTAACATCATCAATGACCCATCACACCCCCACCATGGACTGTTCTCCCTGCTGCCCTCTGGGAAGAGGTTTGCAGCATCCGCTGCAGGTCCACCAGGTTCTGCAACAGCTTTTTCCCTGCTGTCATCAGACTGTTGAACACTAGAACTGTTGAGCTCTAAACTGAACTCTGCATCACACATTCACAGAACTGTACTTTATGACACTACGGACCTCTATCTTGCACTATCTCGCACTACCAACTTTACTGAACTTGTATAAACCCTTTAAATAGAAGTTTAATACATGGTTTAGCATTCCTCTGCACACTCTTGAATACTGTTTTGCCTACTTGCACTATTGCATAATTATCACTGCTGCACTTTATACTTATTTTTAATATATATATATATATATATATATATATATATATATATATATATATATATAGTATATGTATATATATATATTTTCATAGGATATGTTACTTCTATTCAACTGCAATATCACTACTTTGTTGTAAGACGTATGCAACGGAATTTCGTTTTGTATGCACCATGTGCAGACAAGATGACAATAAAGTTTGTCTAAGTCTAAGTCTAAGTCATGTCAGGTCAGCTGTCTGGAGAGAGAGAGAAGTCAGGACCTGCGGGCGGAGCACCACCGTGCCACCGCCGCCATGACGGAACTCAAAAGCAAACTCCATGAGGAGAAGCAGAAAGAGTTAGCCATTACCAGGGAGACATTACTGCGGCAGCATGAAATGGAGCTGATGAGAGTGATCAAAATCAAAGATGGAGAGATCCAGCGACTGAATGCCTTGGTCCTCAGCCTGAGGGACGGCTCCATGGACAAGGTGATCCGCTCTATCCGTGTCTGACTATCCGCACGCCACGTCGGGCTTCGATGCGGCCGCTACCGTATTGTGTAGCTTGTCCCCAGTAAGCGTCGCGGCGCTCCGTTGCGGTCTCAACGGCCCGGTGTGGCGCAATGTCTGCTCAGGTGAGGAGGGGGGGCGCTTTGCTGGCGGAGGTGGAGGAGACGCGGCGGTGTCGGGAGACCGAGCGGTGTCGCCTCCACCAGGAGCGCGGAAGAAGCCCTGGCAGCGGCCCAGCAGGCCTGGCAGTCCCGAGCGGCCGAGCTCCGATCGGCTCATCACCAGCATCGGGAGGAGCTGAGCCGAACCAAGAGAGACTGCGAGAGGGAGATCCGCCGACTGGTAGGACTGATCAGATGCGCGGTGCGTGGCTATGTTCCCAATTTCGTTGTATACCTGCAGTGCAATGACACCTAAGGCATTCTATTCTATTCTATTTCACAAGAAGAAAATGTCCGGTTGCTCGCTTCGCTTTTGTCACAGCAAAGGTGTTCCAGTCGATTCAAGAAAAAAAATTGGCCGGTTGCTCTCTTTGTTTTTGTCACAATTCTGGCAAATGAGTTTGCCCGCCTGCCTGAGCGCTCCCCGTTTGTACATCCAGACGGATGAGATCAAGCTGAAAGACAGAGCGGTTAGTGTTTTGGATGAAGCCCTGGGGCCGGCCACGTCCACCGCCTTCAGCTGCAGACTCAGGCTGCCGAGCAGCAGATCGCTGCCCTGAGGGATTCCCAAAGGGCGGGCCTAAACTACCCTGGAAGTGGGGTCAACGCCGCTACTAGCAATCCTCTTCATTGCGTAAGCCACCTCATCACACACTTGCAGTACGCATGACTTAGTTCGTTGCTGGAGGAAGGTAGCACAAAAACAGTTTTGAACTTTGAACGAGTGCTTGTGTGTGTGTGTTGCGGGGCGTTTTCAGTCTCAGGAGGATCGGGACACGCGACGGTTTCATCTGAAAATCGCTGAGCTCAGCGCAGTCATCAGGAACCTGGAGGATCGAAACGCCCTGCTTTCTGAAGAGCGCAATGAACTGGTAATTTATTGACGGCACGCTTGAAGGTTTGCGCTACGTTTGATGCGCGCCATCCAGCGAGGCACCCATTGCGCTTGCTTATTAGTTGAGCGGCGCGTCGAGTCGGTTGCCTGGTAGATGTCTTTTATTGGGAGCCAAAGCCACGATTCCGTTCAAACCGATGCAAAAGGAATGGATACGTTCTGGCCCGCGTGTTGTGCGTCTTTCACATCCCGCACTTCATGCTTGCAGCTAAAGCGACTGAGAGAAACAGAAAGCCAGTTTCTGCCACTCCTGTACAAAAACAAACGCCTGAGCAGGAAGAATGAAGAACTCTCGCTGGTGCTGTGTCGCCTTGAAAACAAAGTGCGCTTTGTCACCCAGGAGAACGAGGAGATGGCAAGCTTGGTAAGTCGACGCGGACAACGGCGGCGTGCCAACAGAGTCCACTGCATTTGTGTTCCACAGAGAAGGCCTAGTTCGCTCAATGACCTGGACCGCGGTTGCGGCCAGCAGGACGGTGAAATGGAGTTCCTTCAAGTTGTGGAGCAGCGGCACATCATCGACGACTTGTCCAAGGTCTTCAGGCAGGCGACTCGGTGCACGTACGGCAGCGCCACGCTCGCTCGCTGTCGCCAGGAAATCTTTTCCGTCCAAAGCTTGGCCGGCGGCCGCCATCCAAAAAATTGGCCCCTTAAATTCCGACCTTTCAAGCAGGAGCATTGTGCGCACGCGTTTGAACACGCTTTAGACTTGTTTTGCCGTTTTCAGCAGCTCAAAGCTCCCGTTTTGTCAGCGCCTTTGCCACTCGCTGTGCGCTGAAAACGACGGACTTGCCCGGCTGCTCAGCCCGTCAACCATGAGCCGCGAGCGCGACATCATTGTCCGTAGGCAGCTAGTGGCAAAATGCACCCTGTTAGAGTTGCGCTCGCTCCAACTTATTTTGCAAGAACCACACGGGAGACAAGTAAGTTCTTTTGGACACCTGCAGGTGGAGAGTCCATCCGTTGTACGAATGAAGTCTGACTCTCGGCTCCTGCACGAGCATTTTAATTAAGAGAAACAGGGTGGGTGTAAGAGTGGATTGAATAGAGGAAGCCCTTGACCTCTAGTCAAAACATAGCAAGGGGTGTTTTACGACTTTGTGTAGGAAGGGATAAGCGATAGGGATAAATAAGGGATAAATAATATTATTTATTACAGGTTGCAGTCAAAGTCAAAGCAACATAATGATACGATAAAGATAATCTGGAAAACCCTGACACACCCTGTAGTTGTCACTTTTGGAAAAGACGAGCGTCCCTCCAATCATCGCCGGTGACGTGTTTTTCAGGCTCTGGAGACAGGAGCTCATGTCAGAAATGTCATTGTGAGTCGCGTTTGTTTCTGCGCCGGAGCCGTTCGTTCCCTTTGCATCCAAAGAATCTCAAAGGCGGATTATTTGTGTCGACAGGAGAGAGATTTGCTGCTACGATACCGACGTCGAGAATCTCTGAGGAGGAACAAAGCGTGAGGTCCTGCAAGGTGAGTCTGTTTGTTTGCGGCTGCTTGGTGTTGCGCAAGATGAAATGGCCTTTTTCTCGCTATCGTTCCTCTCGTCGATTCATCGTGAGGTGTCGCTTCAGTTTGTTCAGAGAGATGTTTGCTTCCGCGCCCGCAGGTCATCGAAACATTTTACGGCTACGACGAAGACGTGTTGGTGGACTCGGACGGATCGTCCTTGTCTTTTCACACCGACAGAACCCCCGACACGGAACCCGAAGAGGTAGCCCGCCATTTCTGCCAGCGTATTGGCACCAAACATTCCTCTTCAGCCTGGAATCGGACTCGTCTTTGCGTCGCGGGTGCTTTGTCGCCGGTCTGACTGATTCTGGTACTAGTGCTGTGTTGCATTGGTGTGTGCATGAAGAGGCGGAGCTTCGCTACCGCCAGCTGACGCAAGAATATCAAGCGCTGCAACGAGCCTACGCTCTGCTAGCCCAGACCAGCGAAGGGGACTACGACGCCGAGAAGGAGATCAAGGTGGCGCCCCTTCCCGCAACCCCCGGCCGGGTCGCAGCCTCCCCGTTCTCACCCAGCCTCGGGTGTTCTCTGGTCTGAAAGGAGGAGGAGGAGCCTCCCTCCTCCTCCTTTCAGACCAGAGAAAAGCTGATGGTAGAAATGGGTCACTATCAAAGCAGAGTAGCAGATCTGGAGTCAGCGCTGAAGCAACAAGGACAGGTAAGCTCATCAATGAGCACACCTTTTTCTCAGACAAAATAGCTACATTCTTCAGTCACTCATTCGTCTGGCATTACTGGACCAACCCCCCCCCCCGAATGTGGCTGGGAAAATGCGGAGAAAAGCAAATGTCATTTTCCAGTCAACCAAAGAATTTGTGGATGAAAATGACACAACATTCCAAAGCTGTCCACGCGTTTGTCTCTTCTAGAATGTCAAGTGGGTGGAGGAGAAGCAGCTGCTGCGTCAGAGCAATCAGCAGTTGGCCGAAAAGGTGACGGAAAGAAAGGCGCTGGGCGGAGTCGCTTGGCGTCACACCCGTCGGGAAGCCCCGCAGATGAGGTCTGACTGTCTTTTCAGGTCAGGCGGATGGAGGCGGAAGAAGCGCGTCTGAAAGAGCACATCCAGGATATCCGAGACCAAAATGAACTGCTTGAGTTCCGCATCCTGGAGCTGGAGGTGGGAAGACTCGCACAAGCGTGTTGAGGCCAGAGATGTGACGGACGGACGGACGGACGGACGGATGCATGCCTCTGCCTTTCAGGAGAGGGAGTGGCGCTCCCCCGTCTTGAAGTTTCTGCAAGTCCGTTTCCCAGACGGCCTCAGCCCTTTGCAGATCTACTGCGAGGCCGAGGGCGTGAGCGTACGTAAGGCGTCCCTCGCAACCCTAACCTTAACCCGAGGTCCCAGAACACCTTACATTGCTCCTTGCGCCTTTCCCCCGGACATCGTCATCAGTGATCTGATGAAGAAGCTGGACATCCTGGGCTATAACGCCGTAAGTGTATGTCGAACTCCTTATGTTCGCACTCCACGAGACTCGGCGGCTCAAATGTGACTTTTGGAAGGCTTTGCGCTGAAAGAAGCTTGTTGACGCTGTGCCTTTGGGCTCTTCTATGTTCTGCAAGCAGAAGGGCTACCTGGATGAAGAGTTGGACTTCAGGAAGTGTTCCATGGACCAGGCTCATAAGGTAAGCCTCCCTCAAATCTCCCGCCGGACCACTGATGGACGAGGATTGCGGCCCAGAGGATCCTGGAGCTGGAGGCCATGTTGTACGAGGCGCTACCGCAGCGGGACTGCCCCGCCACGGACGGCGAAAAAGCCAGCCACGCTGGCGTGAATGACGTGCTGACGGCGGATCAGAGAGAAGAGCTTAGGAGCGCCGTGGACCAATGGAAGCGAGCCCTGATGTGCGAGTTGAGGGAGCGCGACGCTTGCATCCTCCAAGAGAGAATGGATCTGCTGCACAGCGTGCAACAGGTAAGGGCCCAAAGCCAGCCCGGCACTTACTTGCACGCTTACTGGCTTTTGAATGCCACTTTCCATTTGTCCGTCCTAGAGGAACAAAGAGCTGAAAGAATTCATCGAAGCTCAGAAGAGACAAATCAAACAATTGGAGGAGAAGTTTCTGTTTCTCTTTCTATTCTTCTCCTTGGCCTTCATTCTGTGGCCCTAACACCAGCTGGTGAGTGAGCTCCAGCGGCACCGCACTCGACACCTCCGATACACTGCCAGCCGGTCTCAGACGTTGGCAGACGCTCCGATGCCAACGTATACCCCCCGCCACGGTGACAGAGGCACCGCGTCACACCGGCGCTCATCCAATCAGAAGGCAGGAAAAGCAAATTCACATGCAGGGCACTTTTGAACCAGAAGAGAGCGCCACAAAAAACGGTTGTTGCCCCAAACGCGCACTAAAAAGGGTCAGAATAACAAGAGTCCCACTGGCCAGCCGGGGCCACCCGTCCAGCTGTTTCTTCAGGGGGGAAAAAAATTGGAGTCACCGGTGAGTACATTTTGCATTTAGCTCTGCTTTTCTGCTTCTGTCTTCAAGTGTGTGGCATCCTGCGATCAAAGATTCAGCCAACCCCAAAGCGGTTGACCTCAACGTCCCACCACCATGCCTACCAGAGCAGGTGACATGATGCTTTGGACATCCTTCCGTCTCAGATGCCCAAAAGTACTCTTTGCCACATCTGCGGCAATACGGTGTCTTTTCAAAGGTGCAAATAAATCCAGCGTGGGCGGAACACGCACGTCTTCGGTTTTTCCCGCTTTGTTTGTGTGACAGCTGTTGTGAAAATTTTATACAAATAAAGTTGTATAGTACAGGTTTGGCCAAGCCGCAACTCCCGAACCGCATGCGGCTCTTTTATGTTCATATCAACATTTGTGTGTGTGTGTGTGTGTGTGTGGGGGGGGGGGGGGGGGTTGTGCGTGTTGGCTTCACTTGAGTTCAATTTGGTATTTTGGTCATAAGCGCATGTGGTGAAATTCCACAAAGTAGGATGGGCAAACACATTTCTTTAAACTATGAGTGTCAATTGGGCTCTCGAAATGGCAGGGAAAAGATGCACAGCAAAACCAAAATACGTAGATGAACACAGGACGTTTTAATCAGAGTGGGAAAGTTTCTATTTTTTGTTGAACGTGATGGCAAACCATTCTGCCTGATATGTCAGACCTCAGCGCATTTCAAAGATTCAAATCTTCAGCGCCATGCACTTCAGCTCACTCCATGCTAACATTGATCAGGCGTCGAACCCGCAACATCATGCTTAAGAGGTGGCCATGCTAACCAGTGCGCCATTATGTCAACGCATAATAACTAAGTCTACTGATCAAAACAGCGGTTACTATATGACGTCGCTACGTCGTGGTCACGTGACGCAGACAAGACGTCAATGGACGTGGGCAGAGTTAACTTGTTTAAAAGGGAGTGGGCAGAAGAAATATTTAATTTATTTAAATCTATTTTGAGTGCACACCATTATTCCAATGCATAACAACTGTAAATCTACTAAACAAAACAGCGGTTGCTATTTGACATCTGCCACGTCGTGGTCACGTGACATACGTGACGTCGATGGGCGTAACTTTCGCCGGAATTCAAATCCGCGGGGAGAGTTAACTTGTTTAAAAGAGAGTGGGCAGAAGAACTATTCAATTTATTTAAATCTATTTGGTGTGTGCGCCATTATGTCAATGCATAACAACTGTAAGTCTACTAAACAAAACAGCGGTTGCTATAGGACGTCTGCCACGTCGTGGTCACGTGACGCGGACGTGACGTCGACGCCTACTTTACATCCCACCGATCACAGGACCCCTCGGCTGCATAACCGTGCCCCCTTCCCAACCAATCGGATTTGCTATACGCGAAAACGACGCCAATGGAAAGAGCTTCCGCCCAAATTTAAATCCGTGGGCGTGGCTCGCAGCAGGAAGTAGGAAAATGGCGGCGATGTTGACAAAGACACGGCGGATGGTAACATACGACTAACAAGAGAAATATTTTTATTTTCTGCTTGCAACTGGACCGTCCAGAGCGTACACGGTAAGTACAACTCATCGTTTTTAAAAAGAAGTACTTTTGTTGCCCTGAAAAGCGAGTGAGCGTGGCGTTTGTGGGGGACGTCGAATTTCGACGATTCTTTCTGGTCAACGGTTGTAAATGATTGTGTTGATTAAAAAAGAAAACTTGATGTAACTCTACTTTTAACTGCCGTTTCAGATAGATTTGGAATTGCATCACATCCAATTTTGCCTAGAGCGTACACGGTAAGTAACACTCGTTGTGTTTAAGGAGATTTACGTTTGTAATAGCAGAAGTGTAGCCGCGTTGCGTTGTACGTGTGAATGTTGGTCCAGGCGAAATGTTAATGTTTAATTTCATTCCTTTAGGTTCCACGGTGTTTGTTGGCTGCAAGTTTTCCACTGCAAGAAGAGGCTCATATCATTGACCAGGAGCGAGCTACAATGGTGAGTAGCCATAACATTTATGTTAAACACTTCCTATTTCATGTCTAACAGTACTTGATTTAACAAATAACCATAAATAAATACAGTGTGGGCACTGAAGTTAACATATGTGATTATACTGCCTAATCTGTCACCGAGTAGATTGTTGCAAAGTAATATAAGATCCAAAGTTGTAATTCAGAATAGTTTTCAAAAGAAGGCCATTAGAATTATATACAAGTCTGATTACCCTGAACAAGCTATTAATTAAATCACAAATTCTTCAATTCAAAGATTTGGTAGATTATCAGACAAATAATGTCTAACAGTAATTGATTTAACACATCACGATAAGTAGATTGAGTGTGGGCACTCTCAAGTTAACATATTTGATTATACTGCCTAATCTGTTACAGAGTATGTTGTTGCCAAGTAATGTAGAATAGATCCAAAGTAGTAATCCAGAATAGTTTTGAAGAGGCCATTAGAATAATAAACAAATCTGATTACCTTGAACATAATAACAAGCTAAGTGTTTAATATGTCCTATGAAGTCAAAATTGGGCACCATCATGTGGTGAAATTTGGAATTGCATCACATCCAATTTTGCCTGGGAACAAACAGATTAAATAAATCTTAGTTTTGAATAAGCCACTCCTTCTCAAACAAGTAAACTCTGCCCATTTCGCGCAGTAGATGTTCTGTTAATATCTAGTATTTATACAAAGTCATAATTTAAATTGCTTTCAACCTTCATTCATCGGTTCAACCAACATTACTCGCTCTTATTACCAACTTGTATTGATTTAACTAAGCGTTTAATACTTCCTATCAGGTCTCAAGGCAAGATTTGGCAAAATACAATTTCAGCAAATCCAATTTTGCCAGGGAACAAAAATAGATTAAATAAACTAAATAAGTCTTCTTCCCATTAAATAAATCAGAAAAGTCTGTCTTGTAACCAGTCCTCTTCAAACAAGTAAAGTCTGCCCATTTTGTGCCGTAGATTTTGTGTCTATGCCTAGTATTTAAACAAAATCATAATTTAAACGACTTCTTTCCTTCATTCACTTTGGAAATTTGGAATTGCAGCAAATCGAATTTTGCCAGGGAACAAAAATAGATCAATTAAACTAAATAAGTCTTCTTCCCATTAAATAAATTAAAAAAGTCTGTCTTGTAACCAGTCCTTTTCAAACAAGTAAAGTCTGCCCATTTTGTGACGTCGATTTTGTGTTAATGCCTAGTATTTATACAAAATCATAATTTAAAGGACTTCATTCCTTCATTCACTTTGGAAATTTGGAATTGCAGCACATCAAATTTTGCCTGGGAAGAAAAGTAGATTAAATAAATTTAATAAGTCTTACTACTTCCCATTAAATAAATTAAATACGTCTTACTTGTTCCCACTCCTTTTCAAAAAAGTAGTTTAAAACGAGGGCCCTTCACTCAATCTTTAACCTCAACCCCGCACGTTGTGTTGTATCTGTGAATGTTGGTTGTGGCCAAATGATAGTTTTCTTTCATTCGTTTAGGTTCCAAGAAAACTTGATGTAACTCTACTTTTAACTGCCGTTTCAGATAAGCGGGTATTACGTCGCAGTCATGTGCCGCGGATATGACGTAATTGCCCGAACCTCCGCCAAAATTCAAATCTGTTGGCGCGATGGCCGTGAGCCACTGAGCAGCGACGATTATCAACGGAAATATCTTTATTTTCTGCTTGCAACTGGACCGTCTAGAGCGTACACGGTAAGTAACACTCATTGTGTTTAAGGAGATTTACGTTTGTAATAGCAGAAGTGTAGCCGCGTTGCGTTGTACGTGTGAAAATTGGTCGAGGCGAAATGTTAATGTTTAATTTCATTCCTTTAGGTTCCACGGTGTTTGTTGGCTGCAAGTTTTCCACTGCAAGAAGAGGCTCGTATCATTGACCAGGAGCGAGCTACAATGGTGAGTAGCCATAACATTTATGTTAAACACTTCCTATTTCATGTCTAACAGTACTTGATTTAACAAATAACCATAAATAAATACAGTGTGGGCACTGAAGTTAACATATGTGATTATACTGCCTAATCTGTCACCGAGTAGATTGTTGCAAAGTAATATAAGATCCAAAGTTGTAATTCAGAATAGTTTTCAAAAGAAGGCCATTAGAATTATATACAAGTCTGATTACCCTGAACAAGCTATTAATTAAATCACAAATTCTTCAATTCAAAGATTTGGTAGATTATCAGACAAATAATGTCTAACAGTAATTGATTTAACACATCACGATAAGTAGATTGAGTGTGGGCACTCTCAAGTTAACATATATGATTATACTGCCTAATCTGTTACAGAGTATGTTGTTGCCAAGTAATGTAGAATAGATCCAAAGTAGTAATCCAGAATAGTTTTGAAGAGGCCATTAGAATAATAAACAAATCTGATTACCTTGAACATAATAACAAGCTAAGTGTTTAATATGTCCTATGAAGTCAAAATTGGGCACCATCATGTGGTGAAATTTGGAATTGCATCACATCCAATTTTGCCTGGGAACAAACAGATTAAATAAATCTTAGTTTTGAATAAGCCACTCCTTCTCAAACAAGTAAACTCTGCCCATTTCGCGCAGTAGATGTTCTGTTAATATCTAGTATTTATACAAAGTCATAATTTAAATTGCTTTCAACCTTCATTCATCGGTTCAACCAACATTACTCGCTCTTATTACCAACTTGTATTGATTTAACTAAGCGTTTAATACTTCCTATCAGGTCTCAAGGCAAGATTTGGCAAAATACAATTTCAGCAAATCCAATTTTGCCAGGGAACAAAAATAGATTAAATAAACTAAATAAGTCTTCTTCCCATTAAATAAATCAGAAAAGTCTGTCTTGTAACCAGTCCTCTTCAAACAAGTAAAGTCTGCCCATTTTGTGCCGTAGATTTTGTGTCTATGCCTAGTATTTAAACAAAATCATAATTTAAACGACTTCTTTCCTTCATTCACTTTGGAAATTTGGAATTGCAGCAAATCGAATTTTGCCAGGGAACAAAAATAGATCAATTAAACTAAATAAGTCTTCTTCCCATTAAATAAATTAAAAAAGTCTGTCTTGTAACCAGTCCTTTTCAAACAAGTAAAGTCTGCCCATTTTGTGCCGTCGATTTTGTGTTAATGCCTAGTATTTATACAAAATCATAATTTAAAGGACTTCATTCCTTCATTCACTTTGGAAATTTGGAATTGCAGCACATCAAATTTTGCCTGGGAAGAAAAGTAGATTAAATAAATTTAATAAGTCTTACTACTTCCCATTAAATAAATTAAATACGTCTTACTTGTTCCCACTCCTTTTCAAAACAGTAGTTTAAAACGAGGGCCCTTCACTCAATCTTTAACCTCAACCCCGCACGTTGTGTTGTATCTGTGAATGTTGGTTGTGGCCAAATGATAGTTTTCTTTCATTCGTTTAGGTTCCAAGAAAACTTGATGTAACTCTACTTTTAACTGCCGTTTCAGATAAGCGGGTATTACGTCGCAGTCATGTGCCGCGGATATGACGTAATTGCCCGAACCTCCGCCAAAATTCAAATCTGTTGGCGCGATGGCCGTGAGCCACTGAGCAGCGACGATTATCAACGGAAATATCTTTATTTTCTGCTTGCAACTGGACCGTCTAGAGCGTACACGGTAAGTAACACTCATTGTGTTTAAGGAGATTTACGTTTGTAATAGCAGAAGTGTAGCCGCGTTGCGTTGTACGTGTGAAAATTGGTCGAGGCGAAATGTTAATGTTTAATTTCATTCCTTTAGGTTCCACGGTGTTTGTTGGCTGCAAGTTTTCCACTGCAAGAAGAGGCTCGTATCATTGACCAGGAGCGAGCTACAATGGTGAGTAGCCATAACATTTATGTTAAACACTTCCTATTTCATGTCTAACAGTACTTGATTTAACAAATAACCATAAATAAATACAGTGTGGGCACTGAAGTTAACATATGTGATTATACTGCCTAATCTGTCACCGAGTAGATTGTTGCAAAGTAATATAAGATCCAAAGTTGTAATTCAGAATAGTTTTCAAAAGAAGGCCATTAGAATTATATACAAGTCTGATTACCCTGAACAAGCTATTAATTAAATCACAAATTCTTCAATTCAAAGATTTGGTAGATTATCAGACAAATAATGTCTAACAGTAATTGATTTAACACATCACGATAAGTAGATTGAGTGTGGGCACTCTCAAGTTAACATATATGATTATACTGCCTAATCTGTTACAGAGTATGTTGTTGCCAAGTAATGTAGAATAGATCCAAAGTAGTAATCCAGAATAGTTTTGAAGAGGCCATTAGAATAATAAACAAATCTGATTACCTTGAACATAATAACAAGCTAAGTGTTTAATATGTCCTATGAAGTCAAAATTGGGCACCATCATGTGGTGAAATTTGGAATTGCATCACATCCAATTTTGCCTGGGAACAAACAGATTAAATAAATCTTAGTTTTGAATAAGCCACTCCTTCTCAAACAAGTAAACTCTGCCCATTTCGCGCAGTAGATGTTCTGTTAATATCTAGTATTTATACAAAGTCATAATTTAAATTGCTTTCAACCTTCATTCATCGGTTCAACCAACATTACTCGCTCTTATTACCAACTTGTATTGATTTAACTAAGCGTTTAATACTTCCTATCAGGTCTCAAGGCAAGATTTGGCAAAATACAATTTCAGCAAATCCAATTTTGCCAGGGAACAAAAATAGATTAAATAAACTAAATAAGTCTTCTTCCCATTAAATAAATCAGAAAAGTCTGTCTTGTAACCAGTCCTCTTCAAACAAGTAAAGTCTGCCCATTTTGTGCCGTAGATTTTGTGTCCATGCCTAGTATTTAAACAAAATCATAATTTAAACGACTTCTTTCCTTCATTCACTTTGGAAATTTGGAATTGCAGCAAATCGAATTTTGCCAGGGAACAAAAATAGATCAATTAAACTAAATAAGTCTTCTTCCCATTAAATAAATTAAAAAAGTCTGTCTTGTAACCAGTCCTTTTCAAACAAGTAAAGTCTGCCCATTTTGTGCCGTCGATTTTGTGTTAATGCCTAGTATTTATACAAAATCATAATTTAAAGGACTTCATTCCTTCATTCACTTTGGAAATTTGGAATTGCAGCACATCAAATTTTGCCTGGGAAGAAAAGTAGATTAAATAAATTTAATAAGTCTTACTACTTCCCATTAAATAAATTAAATACGTCTTACTTGTTCCCACTCCTTTTCAAAACAGTAGTTTAAAACGAGGGCCCTTCACTCAATCTTTAACCTCAACCCCGCACGTTGTGTTGTATCTGTGAATGTTGGTTGTGGCCAAATGATAGTTTTCTTTCATTCGTTTAGGTTCCAAGAAAACTTGATGTAACTCTACTTTTAACTGCCGTTTCAGATAAGCGGGTATTACGTCGCAGTCATGTGCCGCGGATATGACGTAATTGCCCGAACCTCCGCCAAAATTCAAATCTGTTGGCGCGATGGCCGTGAGCCACTGAGCAGCGACGATTATCAACGGAAATATCTTTATTTTCTGCTTGCAACTGGACCGTCTAGAGCGTACACGGTAAGTAACACTCATTGTGTTTAAGGAGATTTACGTTTGTAATAGCAGAAGTGTAGCCGCGTTGCGTTGTACGTGTGAAAATTGGTCGAGGCGAAATGTTAATGTTTAATTTCATTCCTTTAGGTTCCACGGTGTTTGTTGGCTGCAAGTTTTCCACTGCAAGAAGAGGCTCGTATCATTGACCAGGAGCGAGCTACAATGGTGAGTAGCCATAACATTTATGTTAAACACTTCCTATTTCATGTCTAACAGTACTTGATTTAACAAATAACCATAAATAAATACAGTGTGGGCACTGAAGTTAACATATGTGATTATACTGCCTAATCTGTCACCGAGTAGATTGTTGCAAAGTAATATAAGATCCAAAGTTGTAATTCAGAATAGTTTTCAAAAGAAGGCCATTAGAATTATATACAAGTCTGATTACCCTGAACAAGCTATTAATTAAATCACAAATTCTTCAATTCAAAGATTTGGTAGATTATCAGACAAATAATGTCTAACAGTAATTGATTTAACACATCACGATAAGTAGATTGAGTGTGGGCACTCTCAAGTTAACATATATGATTATACTGCCTAATCTGTTACAGAGTATGTTGTTGCCAAGTAATGTAGAATAGATCCAAAGTAGTAATCCAGAATAGTTTTGAAGAGGCCATTAGAATAATAAACAAATCTGATTACCTTGAACATAATAACAAGCTAAGTGTTTAATATGTCCTATGAAGTCAAAATTGGGCACCATCATGTGGTGAAATTTGGAATTGCATCACATCCAATTTTGCCTGGGAACAAACAGATTAAATAAATCTTAGTTTTGAATAAGCCACTCCTTCTCAAACAAGTAAACTCTGCCCATTTCGCGCAGTAGATGTTCTGTTAATATCTAGTATTTATACAAAGTCATAATTTAAATTGCTTTCAACCTTCATTCATCGGTTCAACCAACATTACTCGCTCTTATTACCAACTTGTATTGATTTAACTAAGCGTTTAATACTTCCTATCAGGTCTCAAGGCAAGATTTGGCAAAATACAATTTCAGCAAATCCAATTTTGCCAGGGAACAAAAATAGATTAAATAAACTAAATAAGTCTTCTTCCCATTAAATAAATCAGAAAAGTCTGTCTTGTAACCAGTCCTCTTCAAACAAGTAAAGTCTGCCCATTTTGTGCCGTAGATTTTGTGTCTATGCCTAGTATTTAAACAAAATCATAATTTAAACGACTTCTTTCCTTCATTCACTTTGGAAATTTGGAATTGCAGCAAATCGAATTTTGCCAGGGAACAAAAATAGATCAATTAAACTAAATAAGTCTTCTTCCCATTAAATAAATTAAAAAAGTCTGTCTTGTAACCAGTCCTTTTCAAACAAGTAAAGTCTGCCCATTTTGTGACGTCGATTTTGTGTTAATGCCTAGTATTTATACAAAATCATAATTTAAAGGACTTCATTCCTTCATTCACTTTGGAAATTTGGAATTGCAGCACATCAAATTTTGCCTGGGAAGAAAAGTAGATTAAATAAATTTAATAAGTCTTACTACTTCCCATTAAATAAATTAAATACGTCTTACTTGTTCCCACTCCTTTTCAAAACAGTAGTTTAAAACGAGGGCCCTTCACTCAATCTTTAACCTCAACCCCGCACGTTGTGTTGTATCTGTGAATGTTGGTTGTGGCCAAATGATAGTTTTCTTTCATTCGTTTAGGTTCCAAGAAAACTTGATGTAACTCTACTTTTAACTGCCGTTTCAGATAAGCGGGTATTACGTCGCAGTCATGTGCCGCGGATATGACGTAATTGCCCGAACCTCCGCCAAAATTCAAATCTGTTGGCGCGATGGCCGTGAGCCACTGAGCAGCGACGATTATCAACGGAAATATCTTTATTTTCTGCTTGCAACTGGACCGTCTAGAGCGTACACGGTAAGTAACACTCATTGTGTTTAAGGAGATTTACGTTTGTAATAGCAGAAGTGTAGCCGCGTTGCGTTGTACGTGTGAAAATTGGTCGAGGCGAAATGTTAATGTTTAATTTCATTCCTTTAGGTTCCACGGTGTTTGTTGGCTGCAAGTTTTCCACTGCAAGAAGAGGCTCGTATCATTGACCAGGAGCGAGCTACAATGGTGAGTAGCCATAACATTTATGTTAAACACTTCCTATTTCATGTCTAACAGTACTTGATTTAACAAATAACCATAAATAAATACAGTGTGGGCACTGAAGTTAACATATGTGATTATACTGCCTAATCTGTCACAGAGTAGATTGTTGCAAAGTAATATAAGATCCAAAGTTGTAATTCAGAATAGTTTTCAAAAGAAGGCCATTAGAATTATATACAAGTCTGATTACCCTGAACAAGCTATTAATTAAATCACAAATTCTTCAATTCAAAGATTTGGTAGATTATCAGACAAATAATGTCTAACAGTAATTGATTTAACACATCACGATAAGTAGATTGAGTGTGGGCACTCTCAAGTTAACATATATGATTATACTGCCTAATCTGTTACAGAGTATGTTGTTGCCAAGTAATGTAGAATAGATCCAAAGTAGTAATCCAGAATAGTTTTGAAGAGGCCATTAGAATAATAAACAAATCTGATTACCTTGAACATAATAACAAGCTAAGTGTTTAATATGTCCTATGAAGTCAAAATTGGGCACCATCATGTGGTGAAATTTGGAATTGCATCACATCCAATTTTGCCTGGGAACAAACAGATTAAATAAATCTTAGTTTTGAATAAGCCACTCCTTCTCAAACAAGTAAACTCTGCCCATTTCGCGCAGTAGATGTTCTGTTAATATCTAGTATTTATACAAAGTCATAATTTAAATTGCTTTCAACCTTCATTCATCGGTTCAACCAACATTACTCGCTCTTATTACCAACTTGTATTGATTTAACTAAGCGTTTAATACTTCCTATCAGGTCTCAAGGCAAGATTTGGCAAAATACAATTTCAGCAAATCCAATTTTGCCAGGGAACAAAAATAGATTAAATAAACTAAATAAGTCTTCTTCCCATTAAATAAATCAGAAAAGTCTGTCTTGTAACCAGTCCTCTTCAAACAAGTAAAGTCTGCCCATTTTGTGCCGTAGATTTTGTGTCCATGCCTAGTATTTAAACAAAATCATAATTTAAACGACTTCTTTCCTTCATTCACTTTGGAAATTTGGAATTGCAGCAAATCGAATTTTGCCAGGGAACAAAAATAGATCAATTAAACTAAATAAGTCTTCTTCCCATTAAATAAATTAAAAAAGTCTGTCTTGTAACCAGTCCTTTTCAAACAAGTAAAGTCTGCCCATTTTGTGCCGTCGATTTTGTGTTAATGCCTAGTATTTATACAAAATCATAATTTAAAGGACTTCATTCCTTCATTCACTTTGGAAATTTGGAATTGCAGCACATCAAATTTTGCCTGGGAAGAAAAGTAGATTAAATAAATTTAATAAGTCTTACTACTTCCCATTAAATAAATTAAATACGTCTTACTTGTTCCCACTCCTTTTCAAAACAGTAGTTTAAAACGAGGGCCCTTCACTCAATCTTTAACCTCAACCCCGCACGTTGTGTTGTATCTGTGAATGTTGGTTGTGGCCAAATGATAGTTTTCTTTCATTCGTTTAGGTTCCAAGAAAACTTGATGTAACTCTACTTTTAACTGCCGTTTCAGATAAGCGGGTATTACGTCGCAGTCATGTGCCGCGGATATGACGTAATTGCCCGAACCTCCGCCAAAATTCAAATCTGTTGGCGCGATGGCCGTGAGCCACTGAGCAGCGACGATTATCAACGGAAATATCTTTATTTTCTGCTTGCAACTGGACCGTCTAGAGCGTACACGGTAAGTAACACTCATTGTGTTTAAGGAGATTTACGTTTGTAATAGCAGAAGTGTAGCCGCGTTGCGTTGTACGTGTGAAAATTGGTCGAGGCGAAATGTTAATGTTTAATTTCATTCCTTTAGGTTCCACGGTGTTTGTTGGCTGCAAGTTTTCCACTGCAAGAAGAGGCTCGTATCATTGACCAGGAGCGAGCTACAATGGTGAGTAGCCATAACATTTATGTTAAACACTTCCTATTTCATGTCTAACAGTACTTGATTTAACAAATAACCATAAATAAATACAGTGTGGGCACTGAAGTTAACATATGTGATTATACTGCCTAATCTGTCACCGAGTAGATTGTTGCAAAGTAATATAAGATCCAAAGTTGTAATTCAGAATAGTTTTCAAAAGAAGGCCATTAGAATTATATACAAGTCTGATTACCCTGAACAAGCTATTAATTAAATCACAAATTCTTCAATTCAAAGATTTGGTAGATTATCAGACAAATAATGTCTAACAGTAATTGATTTAACACATCACGATAAGTAGATTGAGTGTGGGCACTCTCAAGTTAACATATATGATTATACTGCCTAATCTGTTACAGAGTATGTTGTTGCCAAGTAATGTAGAATAGATCCAAAGTAGTAATCCAGAATAGTTTTGAAGAGGCCATTAGAATAATAAACAAATCTGATTACCTTGAACATAATAACAAGCTAAGTGTTTAATATGTCCTATGAAGTCAAAATTGGGCACCATCATGTGGTGAAATTTGGAATTGCATCACATCCAATTTTGCCTGGGAACAAACAGATTAAATAAATCTTAGTTTTGAATAAGCCACTCCTTCTCAAACAAGTAAACTCTGCCCATTTCGCGCAGTAGATGTTCTGTTAATATCTAGTATTTATACAAAGTCATAATTTAAATTGCTTTCAACCTTCATTCATCGGTTCAACCAACATTACTCGCTCTTATTACCAACTTGTATTGATTTAACTAAGCGTTTAATACTTCCTATCAGGTCTCAAGGCAAGATTTGGCAAAATACAATTTCAGCAAATCCAATTTTGCCAGGGAACAAAAATAGATTAAATAAACTAAATAAGTCTTCTTCCCATTAAATAAATCAGAAAAGTCTGTCTTGTAACCAGTCCTCTTCAAACAAGTAAAGTCTGCCCATTTTGTGCCGTAGATTTTGTGTCCATGCCTAGTATTTAAACAAAATCATAATTTAAACGACTTCTTTCCTTCATTCACTTTGGAAATTTGGAATTGCAGCAAATCGAATTTTGCCAGGGAACAAAAATAGATCAATTAAACTAAATAAGTCTTCTTCCCATTAAATAAATTAAAAAAGTCTGTCTTGTAACCAGTCCTTTTCAAACAAGTAAAGTCTGCCCATTTTGTGCCGTCGATTTTGTGTTAATGCCTAGTATTTATACAAAATCATAATTTAAAGGACTTCATTCCTTCATTCACTTTGGAAATTTGGAATTGCAGCACATCAAATTTTGCCTGGGAAGAAAAGTAGATTAAATAAATTTAATAAGTCTTACTACTTCCCATTAAATAAATTAAATACGTCTTACTTGTTCCCACTCCTTTTCAAAACAGTAGTTTAAAACGAGGGCCCTTCACTCAATCTTTAACCTCAACCCCGCACGTTGTGTTGTATCTGTGAATGTTGGTTGTGGCCAAATGATAGTTTTCTTTCATTCGTTTAGGTTCCAAGAAAACTTGATGTAACTCTACTTTTAACTGCCGTTTCAGATAAGCGGGTATTACGTCGCAGTCATGTGCCGCGGATATGACGTAATTGCCCGAACCTCCGCCAAAATTCAAATCTGTTGGCGCGATGGCCGTGAGCCACTGAGCAGCGACGATTATCAACGGAAATATCTTTATTTTCTGCTTGCAACTGGACCGTCTAGAGCGTACACGGTAAGTAACACTCATTGTGTTTAAGGAGATTTACGTTTGTAATAGCAGAAGTGTAGCCGCGTTGCGTTGTACGTGTGAAAATTGGTCGAGGCGAAATGTTAATGTTTAATTTCATTCCTTTAGGTTCCACGGTGTTTGTTGGCTGCAAGTTTTCCACTGCAAGAAGAGGCTCGTATCATTGACCAGGAGCGAGCTACAATGGTGAGTAGCCATAACATTTATGTTAAACACTTCCTATTTCATGTCTAACAGTACTTGATTTAACAAATAACCATAAATAAATACAGTGTGGGCACTGAAGTTAACATATGTGATTATACTGCCTAATCTGTCACCGAGTAGATTGTTGCAAAGTAATATAAGATCCAAAGTTGTAATTCAGAATAGTTTTCAAAAGAAGGCCATTAGAATTATATACAAGTCTGATTACCCTGAACAAGCTATTAATTAAATCACAAATTCTTCAATTCAAAGATTTGGTAGATTATCAGACAAATAATGTCTAACAGTAATTGATTTAACACATCACGATAAGTAGATTGAGTGTGGGCACTCTCAAGTTAACATATATGATTATACTGCCTAATCTGTTACAGAGTATGTTGTTGCCAAGTAATGTAGAATAGATCCAAAGTAGTAATCCAGAATAGTTTTGAAGAGGCCATTAGAATAATAAACAAATCTGATTACCTTGAACATAATAACAAGCTAAGTGTTTAATATGTCCTATGAAGTCAAAATTGGGCACCATCATGTGGTGAAATTTGGAATTGCATCACATCCAATTTTGCCTGGGAACAAACAGATTAAATAAATCTTAGTTTTGAATAAGCCACTCCTTCTCAAACAAGTAAACTCTGCCCATTTCGCGCAGTAGATGTTCTGTTAATATCTAGTATTTATACAAAGTCATAATTTAAATTGCTTTCAACCTTCATTCATCGGTTCAACCAACATTACTCGCTCTTATTACCAACTTGTATTGATTTAACTAAGCGTTTAATACTTCCTATCAGGTCTCAAGGCAAGATTTGGCAAAATACAATTTCAGCAAATCCAATTTTGCCAGGGAACAAAAATAGATTAAATAAACTAAATAAGTCTTCTTCCCATTAAATAAATCAGAAAAGTCTGTCTTGTAACCAGTCCTCTTCAAACAAGTAAAGTCTGCCCATTTTGTGCCGTAGATTTTGTGTCCATGCCTAGTATTTAAACAAAATCATAATTTAAACGACTTCTTTCCTTCATTCACTTTGGAAATTTGGAATTGCAGCAAATCGAATTTTGCCAGGGAACAAAAATAGATCAATTAAACTAAATAAGTCTTCTTCCCATTAAATAAATTAAAAAAGTCTGTCTTGTAACCAGTCCTTTTCAAACAAGTAAAGTCTGCCCATTTTGTGCCGTCGATTTTGTGTTAATGCCTAGTATTTATACAAAATCATAATTTAAAGGACTTCATTCCTTCATTCACTTTGGAAATTTGGAATTGCAGCACATCAAATTTTGCCTGGGAAGAAAAGTAGATTAAATAAATTTAATAAGTCTTACTACTTCCCATTAAATAAATTAAATACGTCTTACTTGTTCCCACTCCTTTTCAAAACAGTAGTTTAAAACGAGGGCCCTTCACTCAATCTTTAACCTCAACCCCGCACGTTGTGTTGTATCTGTGAATGTTGGTTGTGGCCAAATGATAGTTTTCTTTCATTCGTTTAGGTTCCAAGAAAACTTGATGTAACTCTACTTTTAACTGCCGTTTCAGATAAGCGGGTATTACGTCGCAGTCATGTGCCGCGGATATGACGTAATTGCCCGAACCTCCGCCAAAATTCAAATCTGTTGGCGCGATGGCCGTGAGCCACTGAGCAGCGACGATTATCAACGGAAATATCTTTATTTTCTGCTTGCAACTGGACCGTCTAGAGCGTACACGGTAAGTAACACTCATTGTGTTTAAGGAGATTTACGTTTGTAATAGCAGAAGTGTAGCCGCGTTGCGTTGTACGTGTGAAAATTGGTCGAGGCGAAATGTTAATGTTTAATTTCATTCCTTTAGGTTCCACGGTGTTTGTTGGCTGCAAGTTTTCCACTGCAAGAAGAGGCTCGTATCATTGACCAGGAGCGAGCTACAATGGTGAGTAGCCATAACATTTATGTTAAACACTTCCTATTTCATGTCTAACAGTACTTGATTTAACAAATAACCATAAATAAATACAGTGTGGGCACTGAAGTTAACATATGTGATTATACTGCCTAATCTGTCACCGAGTAGATTGTTGCAAAGTAATATAAGATCCAAAGTTGTAATTCAGAATAGTTTTCAAAAGAAGGCCATTAGAATTATATACAAGTCTGATTACCCTGAACAAGCTATTAATTAAATCACAAATTCTTCAATTCAAAGATTTGGTAGATTATCAGACAAATAATGTCTAACAGTAATTGATTTAACACATCACGATAAGTAGATTGAGTGTGGGCACTCTCAAGTTAACATATATGATTATACTGCCTAATCTGTTACAGAGTATGTTGTTGCCAAGTAATGTAGAATAGATCCAAAGTAGTAATCCAGAATAGTTTTGAAGAGGCCATTAGAATAATAAACAAATCTGATTACCTTGAACATAATAACAAGCTAAGTGTTTAATATGTCCTATGAAGTCAAAATTGGGCACCATCATGTGGTGAAATTTGGAATTGCATCACATCCAATTTTGCCTGGGAACAAACAGATTAAATAAATCTTAGTTTTGAATAAGCCACTCCTTCTCAAACAAGTAAACTCTGCCCATTTCGCGCAGTAGATGTTCTGTTAATATCTAGTATTTATACAAAGTCATAATTTAAATTGCTTTCAACCTTCATTCATCGGTTCAACCAACATTACTCGCTCTTATTACCAACTTGTATTGATTTAACTAAGCGTTTAATACTTCCTATCAGGTCTCAAGGCAAGATTTGGCAAAATACAATTTCAGCAAATCCAATTTTGCCAGGGAACAAAAATAGATTAAATAAACTAAATAAGTCTTCTTCCCATTAAATAAATCAGAAAAGTCTGTCTTGTAACCAGTCCTCTTCAAACAAGTAAAGTCTGCCCATTTTGTGCCGTAGATTTTGTGTCTATGCCTAGTATTTAAACAAAATCATAATTTAAACGACTTCTTTCCTTCATTCACTTTGGAAATTTGGAATTGCAGCAAATCGAATTTTGCCAGGGAACAAAAATAGATCAATTAAACTAAATAAGTCTTCTTCCCATTAAATAAATTAAAAAAGTCTGTCTTGTAACCAGTCCTTTTCAAACAAGTAAAGTCTGCCCATTTTGTGCCGTCGATTTTGTGTTAATGCCTAGTATTTATACAAAATCATAATTTAAAGGACTTCATTCCTTCATTCACTTTGGAAATTTGGAATTGCAGCACATCAAATTTTGCCTGGGAAGAAAAGTAGATTAAATAAATTTAATAAGTCTTACTACTTCCCATTAAATAAATTAAATACGTCTTACTTGTTCCCACTCCTTTTCAAAACAGTAGTTTAAAACGAGGGCCCTTCACTCAATCTTTAACCTCAACCCCGCACGTTGTGTTGTATCTGTGAATGTTGGTTGTGGCCAAATGATAGTTTTCTTTCATTCGTTTAGGTTCCAAGAAAACTTGATGTAACTCTACTTTTAACTGCCGTTTCAGATAAGCGGGTATTACGTCGCAGTCATGTGCCGCGGATATGACGTAATTGCCCGAACCTCCGCCAAAATTCAAATCTGTTGGCGCGATGGCCGTGAGCCACTGAGCAGCGACGATTATCAACGGAAATATCTTTATTTTCTGCTTGCAACTGGACCGTCTAGAGCGTACACGGTAAGTAACACTCATTGTGTTTAAGGAGATTTACGTTTGTAATAGCAGAAGTGTAGCCGCGTTGCGTTGTACGTGTGAAAATTGGTCGAGGCGAAATGTTAATGTTTAATTTCATTCCTTTAGGTTCCACGGTGTTTGTTGGCTGCAAGTTTTCCACTGCAAGAAGAGGCTCGTATCATTGACCAGGAGCGAGCTACAATGGTGAGTAGCCATAACATTTATGTTAAACACTTCCTATTTCATGTCTAACAGTACTTGATTTAACAAATAACCATAAATAAATACAGTGTGGGCACTGAAGTTAACATATGTGATTATACTGCCTAATCTGTCACCGAGTAGATTGTTGCAAAGTAATATAAGATCCAAAGTTGTAATTCAGAATAGTTTTCAAAAGAAGGCCATTAGAATTATATACAAGTCTGATTACCCTGAACAAGCTATTAATTAAATCACAAATTCTTCAATTCAAAGATTTGGTAGATTATCAGACAAATAATGTCTAACAGTAATTGATTTAACACATCACGATAAGTAGATTGAGTGTGGGCACTCTCAAGTTAACATATATGATTATACTGCCTAATCTGTTACAGAGTATGTTGTTGCCAAGTAATGTAGAATAGATCCAAAGTAGTAATCCAGAATAGTTTTGAAGAGGCCATTAGAATAATAAACAAATCTGATTACCTTGAACATAATAACAAGCTAAGTGTTTAATATGTCCTATGAAGTCAAAATTGGGCACCATCATGTGGTGAAATTTGGAATTGCATCACATCCAATTTTGCCTGGGAACAAACAGATTAAATAAATCTTAGTTTTGAATAAGCCACTCCTTCTCAAACAAGTAAACTCTGCCCATTTCGCGCAGTAGATGTTCTGTTAATATCTAGTATTTATACAAAGTCATAATTTAAATTGCTTTCAACCTTCATTCATCGGTTCAACCAACATTACTCGCTCTTATTACCAACTTGTATTGATTTAACTAAGCGTTTAATACTTCCTATCAGGTCTCAAGGCAAGATTTGGCAAAATACAATTTCAGCAAATCCAATTTTGCCAGGGAACAAAAATAGATTAAATAAACTAAATAAGTCTTCTTCCCATTAAATAAATCAGAAAAGTCTGTCTTGTAACCAGTCCTCTTCAAACAAGTAAAGTCTGCCCATTTTGTGCCGTAGATTTTGTGTCTATGCCTAGTATTTAAACAAAATCATAATTTAAACGACTTCTTTCCTTCATTCACTTTGGAAATTTGGAATTGCAGCAAATCGAATTTTGCCAGGGAACAAAAATAGATCAATTAAACTAAATAAGTCTTCTTCCCATTAAATAAATTAAAAAAGTCTGTCTTGTAACCAGTCCTTTTCAAACAAGTAAAGTCTGCCCATTTTGTGACGTCGATTTTGTGTTAATGCCTAGTATTTATACAAAATCATAATTTAAAGGACTTCATTCCTTCATTCACTTTGGAAATTTGGAATTGCAGCACATCAAATTTTGCCTGGGAAGAAAAGTAGATTAAATAAATTTAATAAGTCTTACTACTTCCCATTAAATAAATTAAATACGTCTTACTTCTTCCCACTCCTTTTCAAAAAAGTAGTTTAAAACGAGGTCCCTTCACTCAACCTTTAACCCTATTTATTCACCTTCTAGGCTAAGTGTTGAAGGCTAAGTGTTAAAGGCTAAGTGTTAAAGGCTAAGTGTTAGAGGCTAAGTGCCAGAGGCTAGGCGCCAGAGGCGAGTTTTTGTGGGCTGAAGTTTTAGTGGGGTTAGTGTGAATACAATCCAAAAGAATACAACAGAATACAATACAATAGAATATAATACATAGATTAAATTCAATAGCTCTTACTACTTCCCATTAAATAAATTAAATACGTCTTACTTGTTCCCAATCCTTTTCAAAAAAGTAGTTTAAAACGAGGGCCCTTCACTCAACCTTTAACCTCAACCCCGCACGTCACATTGTGTTGTATCTGTGAATGTTGGTTGTGGCCAAATGATAGTTTTCTTTCATTCGTTTAGGTTCCACGGTGTTTGTTGGCTATGTTTTCCACTGTCAGAAGGATGAAAATACAAAGTACAACGCTTGGACGTGGGCGAAGACGTCACCGGTGAGTCCTTCCTTCCTATTTATTTACCTTCTAGATGCTAGAGGCTAAGTGTTAGAGGCTAAGTGTTAGAGGCTAAGTGTTAAAGGCAACACAATACGAACAACACAACACAATACGAACAACTCAACACAATATGAACAACACAATATGAACAACACAACACAATACGAACAACACAACACATTACGAACAACACAACACAATACGAACAACACAACGATACTGCACTGAACAACACGATACCGCACTGAGAAACACGATACCGCACTGAACAACACGATACCGCACTGAACAACACCATGCCGCACTGAACACCATGCCACACTGAACAACACCATCCCGCACTGAACAACACCATGCCGCACTAAATAACACCATGCCGCACTGAACAACACCATGCCTCACTGAACGACACCATGCCGCACTGAAAGACACTATGCCGCACTGAACGACACCATGCCGCACTGAAAGACACCATCCCGCACTGAACACCATGCCGCACTGAACAACACCATCCTGCACTGAACAACACCATCCCGCACTGAACAACACCATGCCGCACTGAACAACATTATGCCGCACTGAACATTATGCCGCACTGAACAACACCATGCCGCACTGAACAACACCATGCCGCACTGAACAACACTATGCCGCACTGAACAACACCATGCCGCACTGAACAACACCATGCCGCACTGAACAACACCATGCCGCACTGAACAACACCATGCCGCACTGAACAACATTATGCCGCACTGAACAACACCATGCCGCACTGAAAAACACCATCCTGCACTGAACAACACCATTCCGCATTGAACACCATGCCGCACTGAACAACACCATCCCGCACTGAACAACACCATCCCGCACTGAACACCATGCCGCACTGAACAACATTATGCCGCACTGAACAACATTATGCCGCACTGAACAACACCATGCCGCACTGAACAACACCATGCCGCACTGAACAACACCATGCCGCACTGAACAACATTATAACGCACTGAACAACACCATCCCGCACTGAACAACACCATGCCGCACTAAACAACATTATGCCGCACTGAACAACATTATGCCGAAATGAACAACACCATGCTGCACTGAACAACACCATGCCGCACTGAACAACACCATGCCGCACTGAACAACACCATGCCGCACTGAACAACACGATCCCGCATTGAACACCATCCCGCACTGAACAACACCATGCCTCACTGAACAACACCATGCCGCACTGAACAACACCATGCCGCACTGAACAACACCATGCCGCACTGAACAACACCATTCCGCACTGAACAACACCATGCCGCACTGAACAACATTATGCTGCACTGAACAACACCATGCCGCACTGAACAACACCATGCCGCACTGAAAAACATTATGCCGCACTGAACAACACCATGCCGCACTGAACAACACCATCCCGAACTGAACAACACCATGCCGCATTGAACAACACCATGCCGCACTGAACAACACCATCCTGCACTGATCAACACCATCCCGCACTGAACAACACCATGCCGCACTGAACAACACCATGCCGCACTGAACAACACCATGCCGCAATGAACAACACCATCCCGCACTGAACAACATTATGCCGCACTGAACAACATTATGCCGCACTGAACTACATTATGCCGCACTGAACAACATTATGCCGCACTGAACAACATTATGCCGCACTGAACAACATTATGCCGCACTGAACAACACCATGCCGCACTGAGCAACACCATGCCGCACTGAACAACACCATGCCGCACTGAACAACACCATGCCGCACTGAACAACACGATACCGCATTGAACAACACCATGCCGCACTGAACAACACCATCCTGCACTGAACAACACCATCCCGCACTGAACAACACCATGCCGCACTGAACAACATTATGCCGCACTGAACAACATTATGCCGCACTGAACAACACCATGCCGCACTGAACAACACCATGCCGCACTGAACAACACCATGCCGCAATGAACAACACCATCCCGCACTGAACAACACCATGCCGCACTGAACAACACCATGCCGCACTGAACAACACCATGCCGCACTGAACAACACCATCCCGCACTGAACAACACCATTCCGCACTGAACAACACCATGCCGCACTGAACAACATTACGCTGCACTGAACAACACCATGCCGCACTGAACAACACCATGCCGCACTGAACAACACCATGCCGCATTGAACAACACCATGCCGCATTGAACAACACCATGCCGCACTGAACAACACCATCCTGCACTGAACAACACCATGCCGCATTGAACAACACCATGCCGCACTGAACAACACCATCCTGCACTGAACAACACCATCCCGCACTGAACAACACCATCCCGCATTGAACAACACCATCCTGCACTGAACAACACCATGCCGCACTCAACAACACCATGCCGCACTGAACAACACCATTCCGCACTGAACAACACCATGCCCACTGAACAACACCATCCTGCACTGAACAACACCATCCCGCACTGAACAACACCATGCCGCATTGAACAACACCATCCTGCACTGAACAACACCATCCTGCACTGAACAACACCATGCCGCACTGAACAACACCATGCCGCACTGAACAACACCATGCCGCACTGAACAACACCATGCCGCACTGAACAACATTATGCCGCACTGAACAACATTATGTCGCACTGAACAACACCATGCCGCACTGAACAACACCATGCTGCACTGAACAACATTATGCCGCACTGAAAAACACCATGCCGCACTGAACAACACCATCCCGCACTGAACAACACCATGCCGCATTGAACAATACCATGCCGCACTGAACAACACCATGCTGCACTGAACAACATTATGCTGCACTGAACAACACGATCCTGCATTGAACAACACCATGCCGCACTGAACAACACCATCCTGCACTGAACAACACCATCCTGCACTGAACAACACCACCCCGCACTGAACAACACGATCCCGCATTGAACAACACCATCCCGCACTGAACAACACCATGCCGCATTGAACAACACCATGCCGCACTGAACAACACCATGCTGCACTGAACAACACCATGCCGCACTGAACAACACCATGCCGCACTGAACAACACCATGCCGCACTGAACAACACCATGCCGCACTGAACAACACCATGCCGCACTGAACAACACCATGCCGCACTGAACAACACCATCCCGCACTGAACAACACCATGCCGCATTGAACAACACCATGCCGCACTGAACAACACCATCCCGCACTGAACAACACCATCCCGCACTGAACAACACCATGCCGCATTGAACAACACCATGCCGCACTGAACAACACCATCCCGCACTGAACAACACCATGCCGCACTGAACAACATTATGGCGCACTGGACAACACCATGCCGCACTGAACAACACCATGCCGCACTGAACAACATTATGCCGCACTGAACAACACCATGCCGCACTGAAAAACACCATGCCGCACTGAACAACACGATCCCGCATTGAACAACACCATCCTGCACTGAACAACACCATGCCGCACTGAACAACACCATGCCGCACTGAACAGCACCATTCCGCACTGAACAACACCATGCCGCACTGAACAACACCATCCTGCACTGAACAACACCATCCCGCACTGAACAACACCATGCCGCATTGAACAACACCATGCCGCACTGAACAACACCATCCTGCACTGAACAACACCATGCCGCACTGAACAACACCATGCCGCACTGAACAACACCATGCCGCACTGAACAACATTATGCCGCACTGACGCATTGAACAACACCATGCCGCACTGAACAACACCATCCTGCACTGAACAACACCATCCCGCACTGAACAACACCATGCCGCATTGAACAACACCATGCCGCACTGAACAACACCATCCTGCACTGAACAACACCATGCCGCACTGAACAACACCATGCCGCACTGAACAACACCATGCCGCACTGAACAACATTATGCCGCACTGAACAACATTATGCCGCACTAAACAACATTATGTCGCACTGAACAACAGCATGCCACACTGAACAACACCATGCCGCACTGAACAACATTATGCCGCACTGAACAACACGATCCCGCATTGAACAACACCATCCCGCAGTGAACAACACCATGCCGCATTGAACAACACCATGCCGCACTGAACAACACCATGCTGCACTGAACAACATTATGCTGCACTGAACAACACGATCCTGCATTGAACAACACCATGCCGCACTGAACAACACCATCCTGCACTGAACAACACCATGCCGCACTGAACAACATTATGCCGCACTGAACAACACCATGCCGCACTGAACAACACCATGCCGCACTGAACAACACCATGCCGCACTGAACAACACCATGCCGCAATGAACAACACCATCCCGCACTGAACAACACCATGCCGCATTGAACAACACCATGCCGCACTGAACAACACCATCCTGCACTGAACAACACCATGCCGCACTGAACAACACCATGCCGCACTGAACAACACCATGCCGCACTGAACAACATTATGCCGCACTGAACAACATTATGCCGCACTAAACAACATTATGTCGCACTGAACAACACCATGCCGCACTGAACAACACCATGCCGCACTGAACAACATTATGCCGCACTGAACAACACGATCCCGCATTGAACAACACCATCCCGCAGTGAACAACACCATGCCGCATTGAACAACACCATGCCGCACTGAACAACACCATGCTGCACTGAACAACATTATGCTGCACTGAACAACACGATCCTGCATTGAACAACACCATGCCGCACTGAACAACACCATCCTGCACTGAACAACACCATGCCGCACTGAACAACATTATGCCGCACTGAACAACACCATGCCGCACTGAACAACACCATGCCTTACTGAACAACACCATGCCGCACTGAACAACACGACGTCGCACTGAACAACACGACGCCGCACAGAACAACACGACGCCGCACAGAATAACACAATACCGCACAGAACAACACAATACCGCACAAACAGTTTTAGATAATATTACGTCGCAGTCATGTGACGCGGACATGACGTCAATAGGCGGAACTCACGGCAAAATTATAATCCGTGGGCGTGGCTTGCAACAGGAAGTAGGAAAGCGGCAATTCTGGCAAACAAGACACAGCGGTTAGTAACACGATGACTAACAAGGCAAATATTTTTGTTTTCAGCTTGCAACTTGACCGTCTAGAGCGTACAAGGTAATTACAACTGTTTTTTTTTAGCCCTGAAAAGCGAGGGAGTGTGGCGTTTGGGAGGAATGTCGAACTCGGCGTCTGCTTCCAGCCACAGACGCCAAATTTCGACGATTATTTCGACTGGTCAACGGTTGTAAATTATTGCGTTGACTAAAAACTTTATTTAACTCTACTCTTAACTTTGCCGTTTCAGATATGCGGGTATTACACCGCGGAAATGACGTCAATAGGCTGAACTCTCGCCAAAATTCAAATCTGTGGGCGCAATGGCCTTGAGCGAGACACCGGATACAAACACGACGATTATCAACAGAAATATCTTTATTTTCTGCTTGCAAGTGGACCGTCTAGAGCGTACACGGTAAGTACAACTCATTGTGTTTAAAAAGATTTACGTTTGTGTAGTTTGCGTTGCGTTGTATCTGTGAATGTTGGTTGAGGCTAAATGTTAATGTTTAATTTCATTCCTTTAGGTTCCACGGTGTTTGTTGGCTGTATGTTTTCCACTGCAAGAAGAGGCTCGTATCATTGACCAGCAGGAGCTACAATGGTGAGTACCCCTTTCGTCTTCCATTTATGTTAAACACTTCCTATTTCATGTCTAACAGTACTCGATTTAACAAATAACCATAAATAAATACAGTGTGGGCAGTCACGTTAACATATGTGATTATCCTGCCTAATATGTTTATCACAAATATGTCACTAATCACTAATATGTTTATTTGTTTATCACAACACCTTTGGACCTTCAGCAATCGATTATTTCCCTTCATCTACATAGAGACAGAACGATGGTGTCTTAAACATCTCATTCATTTCACCAAATAACTTCACGCAGGTGGATAACGGCCGTCTCGGTCACGCTATGTTGCGTGATGCAGTTTTGAAGAACCAAATGCATTTATTCAATGAATAAGTCAAGCTAGTTCTATGTTTATGATGTTGTAAGTTACGGTACCGATTGAAGTTGAGTTCGAAGCCAGTGGAAAACAGCGCTGCGTTTGTGCTCTCCAGGTACAAATGTTGTGATCTCTGACTGACGACCGGGCGAGACTCGAGTAAGAGATGTCCAAACGAGCTCCGGCAGGGCGGGCCAAGGCGGAGCGAACGGACGCCCTTCAGGCCGCCAATGACGAGCTGAGAACCAAACTGATGGACGTCCAGTTAGAACTTCAGCAGGAGAAGAACAAGGTGAAAACCTCAACAGACAGACACTGCCTGCCTCCCTGCCTGCCTCCCTGCCTGCCTCCCTCCCTCCCTCCCTCCCAGTTTTCCCGATGTAGATTAGACATGCGTGTGCCATGACTGTGTCAGCCTACATCAACAAATGCACCGAGGACGTCAGCACCACTAAGAATATCATCACCCGGGGCAACCAACGACCCTGGATGACTGAGGAGGTACGTCAAACGCTACGAGCGCGGAACTCTGCCTTCAAGTCTGGCGACAAGGAGACACTGAGGACAGCGAGAGCCAACTTGAACCGTGCCATCAGGATAGCGAAGCGAGACCGCAGTCGAAAATTTCAGGATCGTTTCCACGACGTCAAAAACATCAGGAGTATGTGGCAAGGCATACGGGCGATTACAGACTACAACTCACTCTCCCCCCCCCCCCCCGGTGGGTGTAGTTGATGCTGACTTTCTAAATGGTCTAAATAACTTCTTTGGGAGGTTCGAGGCACTAAACGGCACTCCAGCAGTTAAAACTGTCCCCCATCAGGAAGAGGAGGTACTCTGCCTTGACTCCGCCGATGTGTTGAAGACCCTGAGGAGAGTCAACCCCTGTAAGGCCCCTGGCCCCGACAACATTCCTGGGCGTGTGTTCAGGGAATGTGTAAGTCATCTGGCTGGGGTCATCACAGACATTTTTAACACCTCGCTGGGCCAAGCCACAGTGCCGGCGTGCTTTAAGACTGCCTCCATCATTCCGGTGCCGAAGAAACCTCAAATCACCTCATTTAATGATTACCGGCCTGTTGCACTGACTCCGGTTATGATGAAGTGCTTCGAAAGGCTGCTTAAAGGTCACATCGTTTCCAGACTCCCCCTATTATTTGACCCGTTCCAGTTTGCCGACCGGCAAAACCGCTCCACTCAGGACGCCATCTCCTCCGTTCTTCACCTGAGCCTGGCTCACCTGGAGGAGAAGAACACCCATGTGCGGAGGCTGTTCCTGGACTTCAGCTCAGCGTTTGACACCATCATCCCACAGCATCTGGTAGGAAAATTGGAACACCTGGGCTTCAACACCCCCCTTCGCAACTGGCTGCTAGACTTCCTCAGCAACAGACCTCAGTCAGTCCGGGTCGGACAGAACACCTCTGATGTCATCACCCTCAGCACAGGCTCCCTTCAGGGCTGCGTCCTGAGCCCCCTGCTGTTCACCCTGATGACACACGACTGCGTCCTCAGGTTCACCACCAATCACATCGTGAAGTCAGCAGACGACACAACGGTGGTGGGGCTCATCAGAGACAACAACGACCTGGACTACAGAGAGGAGGTGGAGCAGCTGGTGGGCTGGTGCAGAGAAAACACCCTGATCCTGAATGAGGAGAAGATGAAGGAGATCATCGTCGACTTCAGGAAAAAACAGCCTCACCACGCTCCACTGATCATCAACAGCTCAGCTGTGGAGGTGGTCAGCACCACCAAATTCCTGGGGGTCCACATCACAGAAGACCTCACCTGGACTATGAACACTACGGCACTGGTCAAGAGGGCACAGAAGCGCTTGTACTTACAGCGGAGGATGAGGAGAGCCCACCTGCCCCCACCCATCATGAGGACGTTCTACAGGAGCACCATAGAGAGCATTCTGACAAGCTGTCTCTCTGTGTGGTGTGGAGGCTGCACCGCCTCCGATTGGAAGAACGTGAGGAGAGTGGTGAGGACAGCAGAGAGGATCATAGGGGCTCCTCTTCCCTCCATTCAGGACATTTCATCTCAGCGCTGCATGTCCCGTGCCCGTAACATCATCAATGACCCATCACACCCCCACCATGGACTGTTCTCCCTGCTGCCCTCTGGGAAGAGGTTTGCAGCATCCGCTGCAGGTCCACCAGGTTCTGCAACAGCTTTTTCCCTGCTGTCATCAGACTGTTGAACACTAGAACTGTTGAGCTCTAAACTGAACTCTGCATCACACATTCACAGAACTGTACTTTATGACACTACGGACCTCTATCTTGCACTATCTCGCACTACCAACTTTACTGAACTTGTATAAACCCTTTAAATAGAAGTTTAATACATGGTTTAGCATTCCTCTGCACACTCTTGAATACTGTTTTGCCTACTTGCACTATTGCATAATTATCACTGCTGCACTTTATACTTATTTTTAATATATATATATATATATATATATATATATATATATATATATATATATAGTATATGTATATATATATATTTTCATAGGATATGTTACTTCTATTCAACTGCAATATCACTACTTTGTTGTAAGACGTATGCAACGGAATTTCGTTTTGTATGCACCATGTGCAGACAAGATGACAATAAAGTTTGTCTAAGTCTAAGTCTAAGTCATGTCAGGTCAGCTGTCTGGAGAGAGAGAGAAGTCAGGACCTGCGGGCGGAGCACCACCGTGCCACCGCCGCCATGACGGAACTCAAAAGCAAACTCCATGAGGAGAAGCAGAAAGAGTTAGCCATTACCAGGGAGACATTACTGCGGCAGCATGAAATGGAGCTGATGAGAGTGATCAAAATCAAAGATGGAGAGATCCAGCGACTGAATGCCTTGGTCCTCAGCCTGAGGGACGGCTCCATGGACAAGGTGATCCGCTCTATCCGTGTCTGACTATCCGCACGCCACGTCGGGCTTCGATGCGGCCGCTACCGTATTGTGTAGCTTGTCCCCAGTAAGCGTCGCGGCGCTCCGTTGCGGTCTCAACGGCCCGGTGTGGCGCAATGTCTGCTCAGGTGAGGAGGGGGGGCGCTTTGCTGGCGGAGGTGGAGGAGACGCGGCGGTGTCGGGAGACCGAGCGGTGTCGCCTCCACCAGGAGCGCGGAAGAAGCCCTGGCAGCGGCCCAGCAGGCCTGGCAGTCCCGAGCGGCCGAGCTCCGATCGGCTCATCACCAGCATCGGGAGGAGCTGAGCCGAACCAAGAGAGACTGCGAGAGGGAGATCCGCCGACTGGTAGGACTGATCAGATGCGCGGTGCGTGGCTATGTTCCCAATTTCGTTGTATACCTGCAGTGCAATGACACCTAAGGCATTCTATTCTATTCTATTTCACAAGAAGAAAATGTCCGGTTGCTCGCTTCGCTTTTGTCACAGCAAAGGTGTTCCAGTCGATTCAAGAAAAAAAATTGGCCGGTTGCTCTCTTTGTTTTTGTCACAATTCTGGCAAATGAGTTTGCCCGCCTGCCTGAGCGCTCCCCGTTTGTACATCCAGACGGATGAGATCAAGCTGAAAGACAGAGCGGTTAGTGTTTTGGATGAAGCCCTGGGGCCGGCCACGTCCACCGCCTTCAGCTGCAGACTCAGGCTGCCGAGCAGCAGATCGCTGCCCTGAGGGATTCCCAAAGGGCGGGCCTAAACTACCCTGGAAGTGGGGTCAACGCCGCTACTAGCAATCCTCTTCATTGCGTAAGCCACCTCATCACACACTTGCAGTACGCATGACTTAGTTCGTTGCTGGAGGAAGGTAGCACAAAAACAGTTTTGAACTTTGAACGAGTGCTTGTGTGTGTGTGTTGCGGGGCGTTTTCAGTCTCAGGAGGATCGGGACACGCGACGGTTTCATCTGAAAATCGCTGAGCTCAGCGCAGTCATCAGGAACCTGGAGGATCGAAACGCCCTGCTTTCTGAAGAGCGCAATGAACTGGTAATTTATTGACGGCACGCTTGAAGGTTTGCGCTACGTTTGATGCGCGCCATCCAGCGAGGCACCCATTGCGCTTGCTTATTAGTTGAGCGGCGCGTCGAGTCGGTTGCCTGGTAGATGTCTTTTATTGGGAGCCAAAGCCACGATTCCGTTCAAACCGATGCAAAAGGAATGGATACGTTCTGGCCCGCGTGTTGTGCGTCTTTCACATCCCGCACTTCATGCTTGCAGCTAAAGCGACTGAGAGAAACAGAAAGCCAGTTTCTGCCACTCCTGTACAAAAACAAACGCCTGAGCAGGAAGAATGAAGAACTCTCGCTGGTGCTGTGTCGCCTTGAAAACAAAGTGCGCTTTGTCACCCAGGAGAACGAGGAGATGGCAAGCTTGGTAAGTCGACGCGGACAACGGCGGCGTGCCAACAGAGTCCACTGCATTTGTGTTCCACAGAGAAGGCCTAGTTCGCTCAATGACCTGGACCGCGGTTGCGGCCAGCAGGACGGTGAAATGGAGTTCCTTCAAGTTGTGGAGCAGCGGCACATCATCGACGACTTGTCCAAGGTCTTCAGGCAGGCGACTCGGTGCACGTACGGCAGCGCCACGCTCGCTCGCTGTCGCCAGGAAATCTTTTCCGTCCAAAGCTTGGCCGGCGGCCGCCATCCAAAAAATTGGCCCCCTTAAATTCCGACCTTTCAAGCAGGAGCATTGTGCGCACGCGTTTGAACACGCTTTAGACTTGTTTTGCCGTTTTCAGCAGCTCAAAGCTCCCGTTTTGTCAGCGCCTTTGCCACTCGCTGTGCGCTGAAAACGACGGACTTGCCCGGCTGCTCAGCCCGTCAACCATGAGCCGCGAGCGCGACATCATTGTCCGTAGGCAGCTAGTGGCAAAATGCACCCTGTTAGAGTTGCGCTCGCTCCAACTTATTTTGCAAGAACCACACGGGAGACAAGTAAGTTCTTTTGGACACCTGCAGGTGGAGAGTCCATCCGTTGTACGAATGAAGTCTGACTCTCGGCTCCTGCACGAGCATTTTAATTAAGAGAAACAGGGTGGGTGTAAGAGTGGATTGAATAGAGGAAGCCCTTGACCTCTAGTCAAAACATAGCAAGGGGTGTTTTACGACTTTGTGTAGGAAGGGATAAGCGATGGGGATAAATAAGGGATAAATAATATTATTTATTACAGGTTGCAGTCAAAGTCAAAGCAACATAATGATACGATAAAGATAATCTGGAAAACCCTGACACACCCTGTAGTTGTCACTTTTGGAAAAGACGAGCGTCCCTCCAATCATCGCCGGTGACGTGTTTTTCAGGCTCTGGAGACAGGAGCTCATGTCAGAAATGTCATTGTGAGTCGCGTTTGTTTCTGCGCCGGAGCCGTTCGTTCCCTTTGCATCCAAAGAATCTCAAAGGCGGATTATTTGTGTCGACAGGAGAGAGATTTGCTGCTACGATACCGACGTCGAGAATCTCTGAGGAGGAACAAAGCGTGAGGTCCTGCAAGGTGAGTCTGTTTGTTTGCGGCTGCTTGGTGTTGCGCAAGATGAAATGGCCTTTTTCTCGCTATCGTTCCTCTCGTCGATTCATCGTGAGGTGTCGCTTCAGTTTGTTCAGAGAGATGTTTGCTTCCGCGCCCGCAGGTCATCGAAACATTTTACGGCTACGACGAAGACGTGTTGGTGGACTCGGACGGATCGTCCTTGTCTTTTCACACCGACAGAACCCCCGACACGGAACCCGAAGAGGTAGCCCGCCATTTCTGCCAGCGTATTGGCACCAAACATTCCTCTTCAGCCTGGAATCGGACTCGTCTTTGCGTCGCGGGTGCTTTGTCGCCGGTCTGACTGATTCTGGTACTAGTGCTGTGTTGCATTGGTGTGTGCATGAAGAGGCGGAGCTTCGCTACCGCCAGCTGACGCAAGAATATCAAGCGCTGCAACGAGCCTACGCTCTGCTAGCCCAGACCAGCGAAGGGGACTACGACGCCGAGAAGGAGATCAAGGTGGCGCCCCTTCCCGCAACCCCCGGCCGGGTCGCAGCCTCCCCGTTCTCACCCAGCCTCGGGTGTTCTCTGGTCTGAAAGGAGGAGGAGGAGCCTCCCTCCTCCTCCTTTCAGACCAGAGAAAAGCTGATGGTAGAAATGGGTCACTATCAAAGCAGAGTAGCAGATCTGGAGTCAGCGCTGAAGCAACAAGGACAGGTAAGCTCATCAATGAGCACACCTTTTTCTCAGACAAAATAGCTACATTCTTCAGTCACTCATTCGTCTGGCATTACTGGACCAACCCCCCCCCCCCGAATGTGGCTGGGAAAATGCGGAGAAAAGCAAATGTCATTTTCCAGTCAACCAAAGAATTTGTGGATGAAAATGACACAACATTCCAAAGCTGTCCACGCGTTTGTCTCTTCTAGAATGTCAAGTGGGTGGAGGAGAAGCAGCTGCTGCGTCAGAGCAATCAGCAGTTGGCCGAAAAGGTGACGGAAAGAAAGGCGCTGGGCGGAGTCGCTTGGCGTCACACCCGTCGGGAAGCCCCGCAGATGAGGTCTGACTGTCTTTTCAGGTCAGGCGGATGGAGGCGGAAGAAGCGCGTCTGAAAGAGCACATCCAGGATATCCGAGACCAAAACGAACTGCTTGAGTTCCGCATCCTGGAGCTGGAGGTGGGAAGACTCGCACAAGCGTGTTGAGGCCAGAGATGTGACGGACGGACGGACGGACGGACGGATGCATGCCTCTGCCTTTCAGGAGAGGGAGTGGCGCTCCCCCGTCTTGAAGTTTCTGCAAGTCCGTTTCCCAGACGGCCTCAGCCCTTTGCAGATCTACTGCGAGGCCGAGGGCGTGAGCGTACGTAAGGCGTCCCTCGCAACCCTAACCTTAACCCGAGGTCCCAGAACACCTTACATTGCTCCTTGCGCCTTTCCCCCGGACATCGTCATCAGTGATCTGATGAAGAAGCTGGACATCCTGGGCTATAACGCCGTAAGTGTATGTCGAACTCCTTATGTTCGCACTCCACGAGACTCGGCGGCTCAAATGTGACTTTTGGAAGGCTTTGCGCTGAAAGAAGCTTGTTGACGCTGTGCCTTTGGGCTCTTCTATGTTCTGCAAGCAGAAGGGCTACCTGGATGAAGAGTTGGACTTCAGGAAGTGTTCCATGGACCAGGCTCATAAGGTAAGCCTCCCTCAAATCTCCCGCCGGACCACTGATGGACGAGGATTGCGGCCCAGAGGATCCTGGAGCTGGAGGCCATGTTGTACGAGGCGCTACCGCAGCGGGACTGCCCCGCCACGGACGGCGAAAAAGCCAGCCACGCTGGCGTGAATGACGTGCTGACGGCGGATCAGAGAGAAGAGCTTAGGAGCGCCGTGGACCAATGGAAGCGAGCCCTGATGTGCGAGTTGAGGGAGCGCGACGCTTGCATCCTCCAAGAGAGAATGGATCTGCTGCACAGCGCGCAACAGGTAAGGGCCCAAAGCCAGCCCGGCACTTACTTGCACGCTTACTGGCTTTTGAATGCCACTTTCCATTTGTCCGTCCTAGAGGAACAAAGAGCTGAAAGAATTCATCGAAGCTCAGAAGAGACAAATCAAACAATTGGAGGAGAAGTTTCTGTTTCTCTTTCTATTCTTCTCCTTGGCCTTCATTCTGTGGCCCTAACACCAGCTGGTGAGTGAGCTCCAGCGGCACCGCACTCGACACCTCCGATACACTGCCAGCCGGTCTCAGACGTTGGCAGACGCTCCGATGCCAACGTATACCCCCCGCCACGGTGACAGAGGCACCGCGTCACACCGGCGCTCATCCAATCAGAAGGCAGGAAAAGCAAATTCACATGCAGGGCACTTTTGAACCAGAAGAGAGCGCCACAAAAAACGGTTGTTGCCCCAAACGCGCACTAAAAAGGGTCAGAATAACAAGAGTCCCACTGGCCAGCCGGGGCCACCCGTCCAGCTGATTCTTCAGGGGGGAAAAAAATTGGAGTCACCGGTGAGTACATTTTGCATTTAGCTCTGCTTTTCTGCTTCTGTCTTCAAGTGTGTGGCATCCTGCGATCAAAGATTCAGCCAACCCCAAAGCGGTTGACCTCAACGTCCCACCACCATGCCTACCAGAGCAGGTGACATGATGCTTTGGACATCCTTCCGTCTCAGATGCCCAAAAGTACTCTTTGCCACATCTGCGGCAATACGGTGTCTTTTCAAAGGTGCAAATAAATCCAGCGTGGGCGGAACACGCACGTCTTCGGTTTTTCCCGCTTTGTTTGTGTGACAGCTGTTGTGAAAATTTTATACAAATAAAGTTGTATAGTACAGGTTTGGCCAAGCCGCAACTCCCGAACCGCATGCGGCTCTTTTATGTTCATATCAACATTTGTGTGTGTGTGTGTGTGGGGGGGGGGGGGGGGGGGGGTTGTGCGTGTTGGCTTCACTTGAGTTCAATTTGGTATTTTGGTCATAAGCGCATGTGGTGAAATTCCACAAAGTAGGATGGGCAAACACATTTCTTTAAACTATGAGTGTCAATTGGGCTCTCGAAATGGCAGGGAAAAGATGCACAGCAAAACCAAAATACGTAGATGAACACAGGACGTTTTAATCAGAGTGGGAAAGTTTCTATTTTTTGTTGAACGTGATGGCAAACCATTCTGCCTGATATGTCAGACCTCAGCGCATTTCAAAGATTCAAATCTTCAGCGCCATGCACTTCAGCTCACTCCATGCTAACATTGATCAGGCGTCGAACCCGCAACATCATGCTTAAGAGGTGGCCATGCTAACCAGTGCGCCATTATGTCAACGCATAATAACTAAGTCTACTGATCAAAACAGCGGTTACTATATGACGTCGCTACGTCGTGGTCACGTGACGCAGACAAGACGTCAATGGACGTGGGCAGAGTTAACTTGTTTAAAAGGGAGTGGGCAGAAGAAATATTTAATTTATTTAAATCTATTTTGAGTGCACACCATTATGCCAATGCATAACAACTGTAAATCTACTAAACAAAACAGCGGTTGCTATTTGACATCTGCCACGTCGTGGTCACGTGACATACGTGACGTCGATGGGCGTAACTTTCGCCGGAATTCAAATCCGCGGGGAGAGTTAACTTGTTTAAAAGAGAGTGGGCAGAAGAACTATTTAATTTATTTAAATCTATTTGGTGTGTGCGCCATTATGTCAATGCATAACAACTGTAAGTCTACTAAACAAAACAGCGGTTGCTATAGGACGTCTGCCACGTCGTGGTCACGTGACGCGGACGTGACGTCGACGCCTACTTTACATCCCACCGATCACAGGACCCCTCGGCTGCATAACCGTGCCCCCTTCCCAACCAATCGGATTTGCTATACGCGAAAACGACGCCAATGGAAAGAGCTTCCGCCCAAATTTAAATCCGTGGGCGTGGCTCGCAGCAGGAAGTAGGAAAATGGCGGCGATGTTGACAAAGACACGGCGGATGGTAACATACGACTAACAAGAGAAATATTTTTATTTTCTGCTTGCAACTGGACCGTCCAGAGCGTACACGGTAAGTACAACTCATCGTTTTTAAAAAGAAGTACTTTTGTTGCCCTGAAAAGCGAGTGAGCGTGGCGTTTGTGGGGGACGTCGAATTTCGACGATTCTTTCTGGTCAACGGTTGTAAATGATTGTGTTGATTAAAAAAGAAAACTTGATGTAACTCTACTTTTAACTGCCGTTTCAGATAGATTTGGAATTGCATCACATCCAATTTTGCCTAGAGCGTACACGGTAAGTAACACTCATTGTGTTTAAGGAGATTTACGTTTGTAATAGCAGAAGTGTAGCCGCGTTGCGTTGTACGTGTGAAAATTGGTCGAGGCGAAATGTTAATGTTTAATTTCATTCCTTTAGGTTCCACGGTGTTTGTTGGCTGCAAGTTTTCCACTGCAAGAAGAGGCTCGTATCATTGACCAGGAGCGAGCTACAATGGTGAGTAGCCATAACATTTATGTTAAACACTTCCTATTTCATGTCTAACAGTACTTGATTTAACAAATAACCATAAATAAATACAGTGTGGGCACTGAAGTTAACATATGTGATTATACTGCCTAATCTGTCACCGAGTAGATTGTTGCAAAGTAATATAAGATCCAAAGTTGTAATTCAGAATAGTTTTCAAAAGAAGGCCATTAGAATTATATACAAGTCTGATTACCCTGAACAAGCTATTAATTAAATCACAAATTCTTCAATTCAAAGATTTGGTAGATTATCAGACAAATAATGTCTAACAGTAATTGATTTAACACATCACGATAAGTAGATTGAGTGTGGGCACTCTCAAGTTAACATATATGATTATACTGCCTAATCTGTTACAGAGTATGTTGTTGCCAAGTAATGTAGAATAGATCCAAAGTAGTAATCCAGAATAGTTTTGAAGAGGCCATTAGAATAATAAACAAATCTGATTACCTTGAACATAATAACAAGCTAAGTGTTTAATATGTCCTATGAAGTCAAAATTGGGCACCATCATGTGGTGAAATTTGGAATTGCATCACATCCAATTTTGCCTGGGAACAAACAGATTAAATAAATCTTAGTTTTGAATAAGCCACTCCTTCTCAAACAAGTAAACTCTGCCCATTTCGCGCAGTAGATGTTCTGTTAATATCTAGTATTTATACAAAGTCATAATTTAAATTGCTTTCAACCTTCATTCATCGGTTCAACCAACATTACTCGCTCTTATTACCAACTTGTATTGATTTAACTAAGCGTTTAATACTTCCTATCAGGTCTCAAGGCAAGATTTGGCAAAATACAATTTCAGCAAATCCAATTTTGCCAGGGAACAAAAATAGATTAAATAAACTAAATAAGTCTTCTTCCCATTAAATAAATCAGAAAAGTCTGTCTTGTAACCAGTCCTCTTCAAACAAGTAAAGTCTGCCCATTTTGTGCCGTAGATTTTGTGTCCATGCCTAGTATTTAAACAAAATCATAATTTAAACGACTTCTTTCCTTCATTCACTTTGGAAATTTGGAATTGCAGCAAATCGAATTTTGCCAGGGAACAAAAATAGATCAATTAAACTAAATAAGTCTTCTTCCCATTAAATAAATTAAAAAAGTCTGTCTTGTAACCAGTCCTTTTCAAACAAGTAAAGTCTGCCCATTTTGTGCCGTCGATTTTGTGTTAATGCCTAGTATTTATACAAAATCATAATTTAAAGGACTTCATTCCTTCATTCACTTTGGAAATTTGGAATTGCAGCACATCAAATTTTGCCTGGGAAGAAAAGTAGATTAAATAAATTTAATAAGTCTTACTACTTCCCATTAAATAAATTAAATACGTCTTACTTGTTCCCACTCCTTTTCAAAACAGTAGTTTAAAACGAGGGCCCTTCACTCAATCTTTAACCTCAACCCCGCACGTTGTGTTGTATCTGTGAATGTTGGTTGTGGCCAAATGATAGTTTTCTTTCATTCGTTTAGGTTCCAAGAAAACTTGATGTAACTCTACTTTTAACTGCCGTTTCAGATAAGCGGGTATTACGTCGCAGTCATGTGCCGCGGATATGACGTAATTGCCCGAACCTCCGCCAAAATTCAAATCTGTTGGCGCGATGGCCGTGAGCCACTGAGCAGCGACGATTATCAACGGAAATATCTTTATTTTCTGCTTGCAACTGGACCGTCTAGAGCGTACACGGTAAGTAACACTCATTGTGTTTAAGGAGATTTACGTTTGTAATAGCAGAAGTGTAGCCGCGTTGCGTTGTACGTGTGAAAATTGGTCGAGGCGAAATGTTAATGTTTAATTTCATTCCTTTAGGTTCCACGGTGTTTGTTGGCTGCAAGTTTTCCACTGCAAGAAGAGGCTCGTATCATTGACCAGGAGCGAGCTACAATGGTGAGTAGCCATAACATTTATGTTAAACACTTCCTATTTCATGTCTAACAGTACTTGATTTAACAAATAACCATAAATAAATACAGTGTGGGCACTGAAGTTAACATATGTGATTATACTGCCTAATCTGTCACCGAGTAGATTGTTGCAAAGTAATATAAGATCCAAAGTTGTAATTCAGAATAGTTTTCAAAAGAAGGCCATTAGAATTATATACAAGTCTGATTACCCTGAACAAGCTATTAATTAAATCACAAATTCTTCAATTCAAAGATTTGGTAGATTATCAGACAAATAATGTCTAACAGTAATTGATTTAACACATCACGATAAGTAGATTGAGTGTGGGCACTCTCAAGTTAACATATATGATTATACTGCCTAATCTGTTACAGAGTATGTTGTTGCCAAGTAATGTAGAATAGATCCAAAGTAGTAATCCAGAATAGTTTTGAAGAGGCCATTAGAATAATAAACAAATCTGATTACCTTGAACATAATAACAAGCTAAGTGTTTAATATGTCCTATGAAGTCAAAATTGGGCACCATCATGTGGTGAAATTTGGAATTGCATCACATCCAATTTTGCCTGGGAACAAACAGATTAAATAAATCTTAGTTTTGAATAAGCCACTCCTTCTCAAACAAGTAAACTCTGCCCATTTCGCGCAGTAGATGTTCTGTTAATATCTAGTATTTATACAAAGTCATAATTTAAATTGCTTTCAACCTTCATTCATCGGTTCAACCAACATTACTCGCTCTTATTACCAACTTGTATTGATTTAACTAAGCGTTTAATACTTCCTATCAGGTCTCAAGGCAAGATTTGGCAAAATACAATTTCAGCAAATCCAATTTTGCCAGGGAACAAAAATAGATTAAATAAACTAAATAAGTCTTCTTCCCATTAAATAAATCAGAAAAGTCTGTCTTGTAACCAGTCCTCTTCAAACAAGTAAAGTCTGCCCATTTTGTGCCGTAGATTTTGTGTCTATGCCTAGTATTTAAACAAAATCATAATTTAAACGACTTCTTTCCTTCATTCACTTTGGAAATTTGGAATTGCAGCAAATCGAATTTTGCCAGGGAACAAAAATAGATCAATTAAACTAAATAAGTCTTCTTCCCATTAAATAAATTAAAAAAGTCTGTCTTGTAACCAGTCCTTTTCAAACAAGTAAAGTCTGCCCATTTTGTGACGTCGATTTTGTGTTAATGCCTAGTATTTATACAAAATCATAATTTAAAGGACTTCATTCCTTCATTCACTTTGGAAATTTGGAATTGCAGCACATCAAATTTTGCCTGGGAAGAAAAGTAGATTAAATAAATTTAATAAGTCTTACTACTTCCCATTAAATAAATTAAATACGTCTTACTTGTTCCCACTCCTTTTCAAAAAAGTAGTTTAAAACGAGGTCCCTTCACTCAACCTTTAACCCTATTTATTCACCTTCTAGGCTAAGTGTTGAAGGCTAAGTGTTAAAGGCTAAGTGTTAAAGGCTAAGTGTTAGAGGCTAAGTGCCAGAGGCTAGGCGCCAGAGGCGAGTTTTTGTGGGCTGAAGTTTTAGTGGGGTTAGTGTGAATACAATCCAAAAGAATACAACAGAATACAATACAATAGAATATAATACATAGATTAAATTCAATAGCTCTTACTACTTCCCATTAAATAAATTAAATACGTCTTACTTGTTCCCAATCCTTTTCAAAAAAGTAGTTTAAAACGAGGGCCCTTCACTCAACCTTTAACCTCAACCCCGCACGTCACATTGTGTTGTATCTGTGAATGTTGGTTGTGGCCAAATGATAGTTTTCTTTCATTCGTTTAGGTTCCACGGTGTTTGTTGGCTATGTTTTCCACTGTCAGAAGGATGAAAATACAAAGTACAACGCTTGGACGTGGGCGAAGACGTCACCGGTGAGTCCTTCCTTCCTATTTATTTACCTTCTAGATGCTAGAGGCTAAGTGTTAGAGGCTAAGTGTTAGAGGCTAAGTGTTAAAGGCAAGACAATACGAACAACACAACACAATACGAACAACTCAACACAATATGAACAACACAATATGAACAACACAACACAATACGAACAACACAACACATTACGAACAACACAACACAATACGAACAACACAACGATACTGCACTGAACAACACGATACCGCACTGAGAAACACGATACCGCACTGAACAACACGATACCGCACTGAACAACACCATGCCGCACTGAACACCATGCCACACTGAACAACACCATCCCGCACTGAACAACACCATGCCGCACTAAATAACACCATGCCGCACTGAACAACACCATGCCTCACTGAACGACACCATGCCGCACTGAAAGACACTATGCCGCACTGAACGACACCATGCCGCACTGAAAGACACCATCCCGCACTGAACACCATGCCGCACTGAACAACACCATCCTGCACTGAACAACACCATCCCGCACTGAACAACACCATGCCGCACTGAACAACATTATGCCGCACTGAACATTATGCCGCACTGAACAACACCATGCCGCACTGAACAACACCATGCCGCACTGAACAACATTATGCCGCACTGAACAACACCATGCCGCACTGAACAACACCATGCCGCACTGAACAACACCATGCCGCACTGAACAACACCATGCCGCACTGAACAACATTATGCCGCACTGAACAACACCATGCCGCACTGAAAAACACCATCCTGCACTGAACAACACCATTCCGCATTGAACACCATGCCGCACTGAACAACACCATCCCGCACTGAACAACACCATCCCGCACTGAACACCATGCCGCACTGAACAACATTATGCCGCACTGAACAACATTATGCCGCACTGAACAACACCATGCCGCACTGAACAACACCATGCCGCACTGAACAACACCATGCCGCACTGAACAACATTATAACGCACTGAACAACACCATCCCGCACTGAACAACACCATGCCGCACTAAACAACATTATGCCGCACTGAACAACATTATGCCGAAATGAACAACACCATGCTGCACTGAACAACACCATGCCGCACTGAACACCATGCCGCACTGAACAACACCATGCCGCACTGAACAACACCATCCCGCATTGAACACCATCCCGCACTGAACAACACCATGCCTCACTGAACAACACCATGCCGCACTGAACAACACCATGCCGCACTTGAACAACACCATGCCGCACTGAACAACACCATGCCGCACTGAACAACACCATTCCGCACTGAACAACACCATGCCGCACTGAACAACATTATGCTGCACTGAACAACACCATGCCGCACTGAACAACACCATGCCGCACTGAAAAACATTATGCCGCACTGAACAACACCATGCCGCACTGAACAACACCATCCCGAACTGAACAACACCATGCCGCATTGAACAACACCATGCCGCACTGAACAACACCATCCTGCACTGAACAACACCATCCCGCACTGAACAACACCATGCCGCACTGAACAACACCATGCCGCACTGAACAACACCATGCCGCAATGAACAACACCATCCCGCACTGAACAACATTATGCCGCACTGAACATTATGCCGCACTGAACTACATTATGCCGCACTGAACAACATTATGCCGCACTGAACAACATTATGCCGCACTGAACAACATTATGCCGCACTGAACAACACCATGCCGCACTGAGCAACACCATGCCGCACTGAACAACACCATGCCGCACTGAACAACACCATGCCGCACTGAACAACACGATACCGCATTGAACAACACCATGCCGCACTGAACAACACCATCCTGCACTGAACAACACCATCCCGCACTGAACAACACCATGCCGCACTGAACAACATTATGCCGCACTGAACAACATTATGCCGCACTGAACAACACCATGCCGCACTGAACAACACCATGCCGCACTGAACAACACCATGCCGCAATGAACAACACCATCCCGCACTGAACAACACCATGCCGCACTGAACAACACCATGCCGCACTGAACAACACCATGCCGCACTGAACAACACCATCCCGCACTGAACAACACCATTCCGCACTGAACAACACCATGCCGCACTGAACAACATTACGCTGCACTGAACAACACCATGCCGCACTGAACAACACCATGCCGCACTGAACAACACCATGCCGCATTGAACAACACCATGCTGCATTGAACAACACCATGCCGCACTGAACAACACCATCCTGCACTGAACAACACCATGCCGCATTGAACAACACCATGCCGCACTGAACAACACCATCCTGCACTGAACAACACCATCCCGCACTGAACAACACCATCCCGCATTGAACAACACCATCCTGCACTGAACAACACCATGCCGCACTCAACAACACCATGCCGCACTGAACAACACCATTCCGCACTGAACAACACCATGCCCACTGAACAACACCATCCTGCACTGAACAACACCATCCCGCACTGAACAACACCATGCCGCATTGAACAACACCATGCCGCATTGAACAACACCATCCTGCACTGAACAACACCATGCCGCACTGAACAACACCATGCCGCACTGAACAACACCATGCCGCACTGAACAACACCATGCCGCACTGAACAACACCATGCCGCACTGAACAACATTATGTCGCACTGAACAACATTATGTCGCACTGAACAACACCATGCCGCACTGAACAACATTATGCCGCACTGAACAACATTATGCCGCACTGAAAAACACCATCCCGCACTGAACAACACCATCCCGCACTGAACAACACCATGCCGCACTGAACAACACCATGCCGCACTGAACAACACCATGCTGCACTGAACAACACGATCCTGCATTGAACAACACGATCCTGCATTGAACAACACCATCCTGCACTGAACAACACCATCCTGCACTGAACAACACCACCCCGCACTGAACAACACGATCCCGCACTGAACAACACGATCCCGCACTGAACAACACCATGCCGCACTGAACAACACCATTCCGCACTGAACAACACCATGCCGCACTGAACAACACCATGCCGCACTGAACAACACCATGCCGCACTGAACAACACCATGCCGCACTGAACAACACCATGCCGCACTGAACAACACCATGCCGCACTGAACAACACCATCCCGCACTGAACAACACCATGCCGCATTGAACAACACCATGCCGCACTGAACAACACCATCCTGCACTGAACAACACCATCCCGCACTGAACAACACCATGCCGCATTGAACAACACCATGCCGCACTGAACAACACCATCCCGCACTGAACAACACCATGCCGCACTGAACAACATTATGGCGCACTGGACAACATTATGCCGCACTGAACAACACCATGCCGCACTGAACAACACCATGCCGCACTGAACAACACCATGCCGCACTGAACAACATTATGCCGCACTGAACAACACCATGCCGCACTGAAAAACACCATGCCGCACTGAACAACACGATCCCGCATTGAACAACACCATCCTGCACTGAACAACACCATGCCGCACTGAACAACACCATGCCGCACTGAACAGCACCATTCCGCACTGAACAACACCATGCCGCACTGAACAACACCATCCCGCACTGAACAACACCATCCCGCACTGAACAACACCATGCCGCATTGAACAACACCATGCCGCACTGAACAACACCATCCTGCACTGAACAACACCATGCCGCACTGAACAACACCATGCCGCACTGAACAACACCATGCCGCACTGAACAACATTATGCCGCACTGACGCATTGAACAACACCATGCCGCACTGAACAACACCATGCCGCACTGAACAACACCATGCCGCACTGAACAACACCATGCCGCACTGAACAACACCATCCCGCACTGAACAACACCATGCCGCATTGAACAACACCATGCCGCACTGAACAACACCATGCCGCACTGAACAACACCATTCCGCACTGAACAACACCATGCCGCACTGAACAACACCATCCCGCACTGAACAACACCATCCCGCACTGAACAACACCATGCCGCATTGAACAACACCATGCCGCACTGAACAACACCATCCTGCACTGAACAACACCATGCCGCACTGAACAACACCATGCCGCACTGAACAACACCATGCCGCACTGAACAACATTATGCCGCACTGAACAACATTATGCCGCACTAAACAACATTATGTCGCACTGAACAACAGCATGCCACACTGAACAACACCATGCCGCACTGAACAACATTATGCCGCACTGAACAACACGATCCCGCATTGAACAACACCATCCCGCAGTGAACAACACCATGCCGCATTGAACAACACCATGCCGCACTGAACAACACCATGCTGCACTGAACAACATTATGCTGCACTGAACAACACGATCCTGCATTGAACAACACCATGCCGCACTGAACAACACCATCCTGCACTGAACAACACCATGCCGCACTGAACAACATTATGCCGCACTGAACAACACCATGCCGCACTGAACAACACCATGCCGCACTGAACAACACCATGCCGCACTGAACAACACCATGCCGCAATGAACAACACCATCCCGCACTGAACAACACCATGCCGCATTGAACAACACCATGCCGCACTGAACAACACCATCCTGCACTGAACAACACCATGCCGCACTGAACAACACCATGCCGCACTGAACAACACCATGCCGCACTGAACAACATTATGCCGCACTGAACAACATTATGCCGCACTAAACAACATTATGTCGCACTGAACAACACCATGCCGCACTGAACAACACCATGCCGCACTGAACAACATTATGCCGCACTGAACAACACGATCCCGCATTGAACAACACCATCCCGCAGTGAACAACACCATGCCGCATTGAACAACACCATGCCGCACTGAACAACACCATGCTGCACTGAACAACATTATGCTGCACTGAACAACACGATCCTGCATTGAACAACACCATGCCGCACTGAACAACACCATCCTGCACTGAACAACACCATGCCGCACTGAACAACATTATGCCGCACTGAACAACACCATGCCGCACTGAACAACACCATGCCTTACTGAACAACACCATGCCGCACTGAACAACACGACGTCGCACTGAACAACACGACGCCGCACAGAACAACACGACGCCGCACAGAATAACACAATACCGCACAGAACAACACAATACCGCACAAACAGTTTTAGATAATATTACGTCGCAGTCATGTGACGCGGACATGACGTCAATAGGCGGAACTCACGGCAAAATTATAATCCGTGGGCGTGGCTTGCAACAGGAAGTAGGAAAGCGGCAATTCTGGCAAACAAGACACAGCGGTTAGTAACACGATGACTAACAAGGCAAATATTTTTGTTTTCAGCTTGCAACTTGACCGTCTAGAGCGTACAAGGTAATTACAACTGTTTTTTTTTAGCCCTGAAAAGCGAGGGAGTGTGGCGTTTGGGAGGAATGTCGAACTCGGCGTCTGCTTCCAGCCACAGACGCCAAATTTCGACGATTATTTCGACTGGTCAACGGTTGTAAATTATTGCGTTGACTAAAAACTTTATTTAACTCTACTCTTAACTTTGCCGTTTCAGATATGCGGGTATTACACCGCGGAAATGACGTCAATAGGCTGAACTCTCGCCAAAATTCAAATCTGTGGGCGCAATGGCCTTGAGCGAGACACCGGATACAAACACGACGATTATCAACAGAAATATCTTTATTTTCTGCTTGCAAGTGGACCGTCTAGAGCGTACACGGTAAGTACAACTCATTGTGTTTAAAAAGATTTACGTTTGTGTAGTTTGCGTTGCGTTGTATCTGTGAATGTTGGTTGAGGCTAAATGTTAATGTTTAATTTCATTCCTTTAGGTTCCACGGTGTTTGTTGGCTGTATGTTTTCCACTGCAAGAAGAGGCTCGTATCATTGACCAGCAGGAGCTACAATGGTGAGTACCCCTTTCGTCTTCCATTTATGTTAAACACTTCCTATTTCATGTCTAACAGTACTCGATTTAACAAATAACCATAAATAAATACAGTGTGGGCAGTCACGTTAACATATGTGATTATCCTGCCTAATATGTTTATCACAAATATGTCACTAATCACTAATATGTTTATTTGTTTATCACAACACCTTTGGACCTTCAGCAATCGATTATTTCCCTTCATCTACATAGAGACAGAACGATGGTGTCTTAAACATCTCATTCATTTCACCAAATAACTTCACGCAGGTGGATAACGGCCGTCTCGGTCACGCTATGTTGCGTGATGCAGTTTTGAAGAACCAAATGCATTTATTCAATGAATAAGTCAAGCTAGTTCTATGTTTATGATGTTGTAAGTTACGGTACCGATTGAAGTTGAGTTCGAAGCCAGTGGAAAACAGCGCTGCGTTTGTGCTCTCCAGGTACAAATGTTGTGATCTCTGACTGACGACCGGGCGAGACTCGAGTAAGAGATGTCCAAACGAGCTCCGGCAGGGCGGGCCAAGGCGGAGCGAACGGACGCCCTTCAGGCCGCCAATGACGAGCTGAGAACCAAACTGATGGACGTCCAGTTAGAACTTCAGCAGGAGAAGAACAAGGTGAAAACCTCAACAGACAGACACTGCCTGCCTCCCTGCCTGCCTCCCTGCCTGCCTCCCTCCCTCCCTCCCAGTTTTCCCGATGTAGATTAGACATGCGTGTGCCATGACTGTGTCAGCCTACATCAACAAATGCACCGAGGACGTCAGCACCACTAAGAATATCATCACCCGGGGCAACCAACGACCCTGGATGACTGAGGAGGTACGTCAAACGCTACGAGCGCGGAACTCTGCCTTCAAGTCTGGCGACAAGGAGACACTGAGGACAGCGAGAGCCAACTTGAACCGTGCCATCAGGATAGCGAAGCGAGACCGCAGTCGAAAATTTCAGGATCGTTTCCACGACGTCAAAAACATCAGGAGTATGTGGCAAGGCATACGGGCGATTACAGACTACAACTCACTCTCCCCCCCCCCCCCCCCCCCCGGTGGGTGTAGTTGATGCTGACTTTCTAAATGGTCTAAATAACTTCTTTGGGAGGTTCGAGGCACTAAACGGCACTCCAGCAGTTAAAACTGTCCCCCATCAGGAAGAGGAGGTACTCTGCCTTGACTCCGCCGATGTGTTGAAGACCCTGAGGAGAGTCAACCCCTGTAAGGCCCCTGGCCCCGACAACATTCCTGGGCGTGTGTTCAGGGAATGTGCAAGTCATCTGGCTGGGGTCATCACAGACATTTTTAACACCTCGCTGGGCCAAGCCACAGTGCCGGCGTGCTTTAAGACTGCCTCCATCATTCCGGTGCCGAAGAAACCTCAAATCACCTCATTTAATGATTACCGGCCTGTTGCACTGACTCCGGTTATGATGAAGTGCTTCGAAAGGCTGCTTAAAGGTCACATCGTTTCCAGACTCCCCCTATTATTTGACCCGTTCCAGTTTGCCGACCGGCAAAACCGCTCCACTCAGGACGCCATCTCCTCCGTTCTTTACCTGAGCCTGGCTCACCTGGAGGAGAAGAACACCCATGTGCGGAGGCTGTTCCTGGACTTCAGCTCAGCGTTTGACACCATCATCCCACAGCATCTGGTAGGAAAATTGGAACACCTGGGCTTCAACACCCCCCTTCGCAACTGGCTGCTAGACTTCCTCAGCAACAGACCTCAGTCAGTCCGGGTCGGACAGAACACCTCTGATGTCATCACCCTCAGCACAGGCTCCCTTCAGGGCTGCGTCCTGAGCCCCCTGCTGTTCACCCTGATGACACACGACTGCGTCCTCAGGTTCACCACCAATCACATCGTGAAGTCAGCAGACGACACAACGGTGGTGGGGCTCATCAGAGACAACAACGACCTGGACTACAGAGAGGAGGTGGAGCAGCTGGTGGGCTGGTGCAGAGAAAACACCCTGATCCTGAATGAGGAGAAGATGAAGGAGATCATCGTCGACTTCAGGAAAAAACAGCCTCACCACGCTCCACTGATCATCAACAGCTCAGCTGTGGAGGTGGTCAGCACCACCAAATTCCTGGGGGTCCACATCACAGAAGACCTCACCTGGACTATGAACACTACGGCACTGGTCAAGAGGGCACAGAAGCGCTTGTACTTACAGCGGAGGATGAGGAGAGCCCACCTGCCCCCACCCATCATGAGGACGTTCTACAGGAGCACCATAGAGAGCATTCTGACAAGCTGTCTCTCTGTGTGGTGTGGAGGCTGCACCGCCTCCGATTGGAAGAACGTGAGGAGAGTGGTGAGGACAGCAGAGAGGATCATAGGGGCTCCTCTTCCCTCCATTCAGGACATTTCATCTCAGCGCTGCATGTCCCGTGCCCGTAACATCATCAATGACCCATCACACCCCCACCATGGACTGTTCTCCCTGCTGCCCTCTGGGAAGAGGTTTGCAGCATCCGCTGCAGGTCCACCAGGTTCTGCAACAGCTTTTTCCCTGCTGTCATCAGACTGTTGAACACTAGAACTGTTGAGCTCTAAACTGAACTCTGCATCACACATTCACAGAACTGTACTTTATGACACTACGGACCTCTATCTTGCACTATCTCGCACTACCAACTTTACTGAACTTGTATAAACCCTTTAAATAGAAGTTTAATACATGGTTTAGCATTCCTCTGCACACTCTTGAATACTGTTTTGCCTACTTGCACTATTGCATAATTATCACTGCTGCACTTTATACTTATTTTTAATATATATATATATATATATATATATATATATATATATATATATATATATATATATATATATATATAGTATATGTATATATATATATTTTCATAGGATATGTTACTTCTATTCAACTGCAATATCACTACTTTGTTGTAAGACGTATGCAACGGAATTTCGTTTTGTATGCACCATGTGCAGACAAGATGACAATAAAGTTTGTCTAAGTCTAAGTCTAAGTCATGTCAGGTCAGCTGTCTGGAGAGAGAGAGAAGTCAGGACCTGCGGGCGGAGCACCACCGTGCCACCGCCGCCATGACGGAACTCAAAAGCAAACTCCATGAGGAGAAGCAGAAAGAGTTAGCCATTACCAGGGAGACATTACTGCGGCAGCATGAAATGGAGCTGATGAGAGTGATCAAAATCAAAGATGGAGAGATCCAGCGACTGAATGCCTTGGTCCTCAGCCTGAGGGACGGCTCCATGGACAAGGTGATCCGCTCTATCCGTGTCTGACTATCCGCACGCCACGTCGGGCTTCGATGCGGCCGCTACCGTATTGTGTAGCTTGTCCCCAGTAAGCGTCGCGGCGCTCCGTTGCGGTCTCAACGGCCCGGTGTGGCGCAATGTCTGCTCAGGTGAGGAGGGGGGGCGCTTTGCTGGCGGAGGTGGAGGAGACGCGGCGGTGTCGGGAGACCGAGCGGTGTCGCCTCCACCAGGAGCGCGGAAGAAGCCCTGGCAGCGGCCCAGCAGGCCTGGCAGTCCCGAGCGGCCGAGCTCCGATCGGCTCATCACCAGCATCGGGAGGAGCTGAGCCGAACCAAGAGAGACTGCGAGAGGGAGATCCGCCGACTGGTAGGACTGATCAGATGCGCGGTGCGTGGCTATGTTCCCAATTTCGTTGTATACCTGCAGTGCAATGACACCTAAGGCATTCTATTCTATTCTATTTCACAAGAAGAAAATGTCCGGTTGCTCGCTTCGCTTTTGTCACAGCAAAGGTGTTCCAGTCGATTCAAGAAAAAAAATTGGCCGGTTGCTCTCTTTGTTTTTGTCACAATTCTGGCAAATGAGTTTGCCCGCCTGCCTGAGCGCTCCCCGTTTGTACATCCAGACGGATGAGATCAAGCTGAAAGACAGAGCGGTTAGTGTTTTGGATGAAGCCCTGGGGCCGGCCACGTCCACCGCCTTCAGCTGCAGACTCAGGCTGCCGAGCAGCAGATCGCTGCCCTGAGGGATTCCCAAAGGGCGGGCCTAAACTACCCTGGAAGTGGGGTCAACGCCGCTACTAGCAATCCTCTTCATTGCGTAAGCCACCTCATCACACACTTGCAGTACGCATGACTTAGTTCGTTGCTGGAGGAAGGTAGCACAAAAACAGTTTTGAACTTTGAACGAGTGCTTGTGTGTGTGTGTTGCGGGGCGTTTTCAGTCTCAGGAGGATCGGGACACGTGACGGTTTCATCTGAAAATCGCTGAGCTCAGCGCAGTCATCAGGAACCTGGAGGATCGAAACGCCCTGCTTTCTGAAGAGCGCAATGAACTGGTAATTTATTGACGGCACGCTTGAAGGTTTGCGCTACGTTTGATGCGCGCCATCCAGCGAGGCACCCATTGCGCTTGCTTATTAGTTGAGCGGCGCGTCGAGTCGGTTGCCTGGTAGATGTCTTTTATTGGGAGCCAAAGCCACGATTCCGTTCAAACCGATGCAAAAGGAATGGATACGTTCTGGCCCGCGTGTTGTGCGTCTTTCACATCCCGCACTTCATGCTTGCAGCTAAAGCGACTGAGAGAAACAGAAAGCCAGTTTCTGCCACTCCTGTACAAAAACAAACGCCTGAGCAGGAAGAATGAAGAACTCTCGCTGGTGCTGTGTCGCCTTGAAAACAAAGTGCGCTTTGTCACCCAGGAGAACGAGGAGATGGCAAGCTTGGTAAGTCGACGCGGACAACGGCGGCGTGCCAACAGAGTCCACTGCATTTGTGTTCCACAGAGAAGGCCTAGTTCGCTCAATGACCTGGACCGCGGTTGCGGCCAGCAGGACGGTGAAATGGAGTTCCTTCAAGTTGTGGAGCAGCGGCACATCATCGACGACTTGTCCAAGGTCTTCAGGCAGGCGACTCGGTGCACGTACGGCAGCGCCACGCTCGCTCGCTGTCGCCAGGAAATCTTTTCCGTCCAAAGCTTGGCCGGCGGCCGCCATCCAAAAAATTGGCCCCCTTAAATTCCGACCTTTCAAGCAGGAGCATTGTGCGCACGCGTTTGAACACGCTTTAGACTTGTTTTGCCGTTTTCAGCAGCTCAAAGCTCCCGTTTTGTCAGCGCCTTTGCCACTCGCTGTGCGCTGAAAACGACGGACTTGCCCGGCTGCTCAGCCCGTCAACCATGAGCCGCGAGCGCGACATCATTGTCCGTAGGCAGCTAGTGGCAAAATGCACCCTGTTAGAGTTGCGCTCGCTCCAACTTATTTTGCAAGAACCACACGGGAGACAAGTAAGTTCTTTTGGACACCTGCAGGTGGAGAGTCCATCCGTTGTACGAATGAAGTCTGACTCTCGGCTCCTGCACGAGCATTTTAATTAAGAGAAACAGGGTGGGTGTAAGAGTGGATTGAATAGAGGAAGCCCTTGACCTCTAGTCAAAACATAGCAAGGGGTGTTTTACGACTTTGTGTAGGAAGGGATAAGCGATAGGGATAAATAAGGGATAAATAATATTATTTATTACAGGTTGCAGTCAAAGTCAAAGCAACATAATGATACGATAAAGATAATCTGGAAAACCCTGACACACCCTGTAGTTGTCACTTTTGGAAAAGACGAGCGTCCCTCCAATCATCGCCGGTGACGTGTTTTTCAGGCTCTGGAGACAGGAGCTCATGTCAGAAATGTCATTGTGAGTCGCGTTTGTTTCTGCGCCGGAGCCGTTCGTTCCCTTTGCATCCAAAGAATCTCAAAGGCGGATTATTTGTGTCGACAGGAGAGAGATTTGCTGCTACGATACCGACGTCGAGAATCTCTGAGGAGGAACAAAGCGTGAGGTCCTGCAAGGTGAGTCTGTTTGTTTGCGGCTGCTTGGTGTTGCGCAAGATGAAATGGCCTTTTTCTCGCTATCGTTCCTCTCGTCGATTCATCGTGAGGTGTCGCTTCAGTTTGTTCAGAGAGATGTTTGCTTCCGCGCCCGCAGGTCATCGAAACATTTTACGGCTACGACGAAGACGTGTTGGTGGACTCGGACGGATCGTCCTTGTCTTTTCACACCGACAGAACCCCCGACACGGAACCCGAAGAGGTAGCCCGCCATTTCTGCCAGCGTATTGGCACCAAACATTCCTCTTCAGCCTGGAATCGGACTCGTCTTTGCGTCGCGGGTGCTTTGTCGCCGGTCTGACTGATTCTGGTACTAGTGCTGTGTTGCATTGGTGTGTGCATGAAGAGGCGGAGCTTCGCTACCGCCAGCTGACGCAAGAATATCAAGCGCTGCAACGAGCCTACGCTCTGCTAGCCCAGACCAGCGAAGGGGACTACGACGCCGAGAAGGAGATCAAGGTGGCGCCCCTTCCCGCAACCCCCGGCCGGGTCGCAGCCTCCCCGTTCTCACCCAGCCTCGGGTGTTCTCTGGTCTGAAAGGAGGAGGAGGAGCCTCCCTCCTCCTCCTTTCAGACCAGAGAAAAGCTGATGGTAGAAATGGGTCACTATCAAAGCAGAGTAGCAGATCTGGAGTCAGCGCTGAAGCAACAAGGACAGGTAAGCTCATCAATGAGCACACCTTTTTCTCAGACAAAATAGCTACATTCTTCAGTCACTCATTCGTCTGGCATTACTGGACCAACCCCCCCCCCCGAATGTGGCTGGGAAAATGCGGAGAAAAGCAAATGTCATTTTCCAGTCAACCAAAGAATTTGTGGATGAAAATGACACAACATTCCAAAGCTGTCCACGCGTTTGTCTCTTCTAGAATGTCAAGTGGGTGGAGGAGAAGCAGCTGCTGCGTCAGAGCAATCAGCAGTTGGCCGAAAAGGTGACGGAAAGAAAGGCGCTGGGCGGAGTCGCTTGGCGTCACACCCGTCGGGAAGCCCCGCAGATGAGGTCTGACTGTCTTTTCAGGTCAGGCGGATGGAGGCGGAAGAAGCGCGTCTGAAAGAGCACATCCAGGATATCCGAGACCAAAACGAACTGCTTGAGTTCCGCATCCTGGAGCTGGAGGTGGGAAGACTCGCACAAGCGTGTTGAGGCCAGAGATGTGACGGACGGACGGACGGACGGACGGATGCATGCCTCTGCCTTTCAGGAGAGGGAGTGGCGCTCCCCCGTCTTGAAGTTTCTGCAAGTCCGTTTCCCAGACGGCCTCAGCCCTTTGCAGATCTACTGCGAGGCCGAGGGCGTGAGCGTACGTAAGGCGTCCCTCGCAACCCTAACCTTAACCCGAGGTCCCAGAACACCTTACATTGCTCCTTGCGCCTTTCCCCCGGACATCGTCATCAGTGATCTGATGAAGAAGCTGGACATCCTGGGCTATAACGCCGTAAGTGTATGTCGAACTCCTTATGTTCGCACTCCACGAGACTCGGCGGCTCAAATGTGACTTTTGGAAGGCTTTGCGCTGAAAGAAGCTTGTTGACGCTGTGCCTTTGGGCTCTTCTATGTTCTGCAAGCAGAAGGGCTACCTGGATGAAGAGTTGGACTTCAGGAAGTGTTCCATGGACCAGGCTCATAAGGTAAGCCTCCCTCAAATCTCCCGCCGGACCACTGATGGACGAGGATTGCGGCCCAGAGGATCCTGGAGCTGGAGGCCATGTTGTACGAGGCGCTACCGCAGCGGGACTGCCCCGCCACGGACGGCGAAAAAGCCAGCCACGCTGGCGTGAATGACGTGCTGACGGCGGATCAGAGAGAAGAGCTTAGGAGCGCCGTGGACCAATGGAAGCGAGCCCTGATGTGCGAGTTGAGGGAGCGCGACGCTTGCATCCTCCAAGAGAGAATGGATCTGCTGCACAGCGCGCAACAGGTAAGGGCCCAAAGCCAGCCCGGCACTTACTTGCACGCTTACTGGCTTTTGAATGCCACTTTCCATTTGTCCGTCCTAGAGGAACAAAGAGCTGAAAGAATTCATCGAAGCTCAGAAGAGACAAATCAAACAATTGGAGGAGAAGTTTCTGTTTCTCTTTCTATTCTTCTCCTTGGCCTTCATTCTGTGGCCCTAACACCAGCTGGTGAGTGAGCTCCAGCGGCACCGCACTCGACACCTCCGATACACTGCCAGCCGGTCTCAGACGTTGGCAGACGCTCCGATGCCAACGTATACCCCCCGCCACGGTGACAGAGGCACCGCGTCACACCGGCGCTCATCCAATCAGAAGGCAGGAAAAGCAAATTCACATGCAGGGCACTTTTGAACCAGAAGAGAGCGCCACAAAAAACGGTTGTTGCCCCAAACGCGCACTAAAAAGGGTCAGAATAACAAGAGTCCCACTGGCCAGCCGGGGCCACCCGTCCAGCTGTTTCTTCAGGGGGGAAAAAAATTGGAGTCACCGGTGAGTACATTTTGCATTTAGCTCTGCTTTTCTGCTTCTGTCTTCAAGTGTGTGGCATCCTGCGATCAAAGATTCAGCCAACCCCAAAGCGGTTGACCTCAACGTCCCACCACCATGCCTACCAGAGCAGGTGACATGATGCTTTGGACATCCTTCCGTCTCAGATGCCCAAAAGTACTCTTTGCCACATCTGCGGCAATACGGTGTCTTTTCAAAGGTGCAAATAAATCCAGCGTGGGCGGAACACGCACGTCTTCGGTTTTTCCCGCTTTGTTTGTGTGACAGCTGTTGTGAAAATTTTATACAAATAAAGTTGTATAGTACAGGTTTGGCCAAGCCGCAACTCCCGAACCGCATGCGGCTCTTTTATGTTCATATCAACATTTGTGTGTGTGTGTGTGTGTGGGGGGGGGGGGGGGGGGGGGTTGTGCGTGTTGGCTTCACTTGAGTTCAATTTGGTATTTTGGTCATAAGCGCATGTGGTGAAATTCCACAAAGTAGGATGGGCAAACACATTTCTTTAAACTATGAGTGTCAATTGGGCTCTCGAAATGGCAGGGAAAAGATGCACAGCAAAACGAAAATACGTAGATGAACACAGGACGTTTTAATCAGAGTGGGAAAGTTTCTATTTTTTGTTGAACGTGATGGCAAACCATTCTGCCTGATATGTCAGACCTCAGCGCATTTCAAAGATTCAAATCTTCAGCGCCATGCACTTCAGCTCACTCCATGCTAACATTGATCAGGCGTCGAACCCGCAACATCATGCTTAAGAGGTGGCCATGCTAACCAGTGCGCCATTATGTCAACGCATAATAACTAAGTCTACTGATCAAAACAGCGGTTACTATATGACGTCGCTACGTCGTGGTCACGTGACGCAGACAAGACGTCAATGGACGTGGGCAGAGTTAACTTGTTTAAAAGGGAGTGGGCAGAAGAAATATTTAATTTATTTAAATCTATTTTGAGTGCACACCATTATGCCAATGCATAACAACTGTAAATCTACTAAACAAAACAGCGGTTGCTATTTGACATCTGCCACGTCGTGGTCACGTGACATACGTGACGTCGATGGGCGTAACTTTCGCCGGAATTCAAATCCGCGGGGAGAGTTAACTTGAGAGTGGGCAGAAGAACTATTCAATTTATTTAAATCTATTTGGTGTGTGCGCCATTATGTCAATGCATAACAACTGTAAGTCTACTAAACAAAACAGCGGTTGCTATAGGACGTCTGCCACGTCGTGGTCACGTGACGCGGACGTGACGTCGACGCCTACTTTACATCCCACCGATCACAGGACCCCTCGGCTGCATAACCGTGCCCCCTTCCCAACCAATCGGATTTGCTATACGCGAAAACGACGCCAATGGAAAGAGCTTCCGCCCAAATTTAAATCCGTGGGCGTGGCTCGCAGCAGGAAGTAGGAAAATGGCGGCGATGTTGACAAAGACACGGCGGATGGTAACATACGACTAACAAGAGAAATATTTTTATTTTCTGCTTGCAACTGGACCGTCCAGAGCGTACACGGTAAGTACAACTCATCGTTTTTAAAAAGAAGTACTTTTGTTGCCCTGAAAAGCGAGTGAGCGTGGCGTTTGTGGGGGACGTCGAATTTCGACGATTCTTTCTGGTCAACGGTTGTAAATGATTGTGTTGATTAAAAAAGAAAACTTGATGTAACTCTACTTTTAACTGCCGTTTCAGATAGATTTGGAATTGCATCACATCCAATTTTGCCTAGAGCGTACACGGTAAGTAACACTCGTTGTGTTTAAGGAGATTTACGTTTGTAATAGCAGAAGTGTAGCCGCGTTGCGTTGTACGTGTGAATGTTGGTCCAGGCGAAATGTTAATGTTTAATTTCATTCCTTTAGGTTCCACGGTGTTTGTTGGCTGCAAGTTTTCCACTGCAAGAAGAGGCTCATATCATTGACCAGGAGCGAGCTACAATGGTGAGTAGCCATAACATTTATGTTAAACACTTCCTATTTCATGTCTAACAGTACTTGATTTAACAAATAACCATAAATAAATACAGTGTGGGCACTGAAGTTAACATATGTGATTATACTGCCTAATCTGTCACCGAGTAGATTGTTGCAAAGTAATATAAGATCCAAAGTTGTAATTCAGAATAGTTTTCAAAAGAAGGCCATTAGAATTATATACAAGTCTGATTACCCTGAACAAGCTATTAATTAAATCACAAATTCTTCAATTCAAAGATTTGGTAGATTATCAGACAAATAATGTCTAACAGTAATTGATTTAACACATCACGATAAGTAGATTGAGTGTGGGCACTCTCAAGTTAACATATTTGATTATACTGCCTAATCTGTTACAGAGTATGTTGTTGCCAAGTAATGTAGAATAGATCCAAAGTAGTAATCCAGAATAGTTTTGAAGAGGCCATTAGAATAATAAACAAATCTGATTACCTTGAACATAATAACAAGCTAAGTGTTTAATATGTCCTATGAAGTCAAAATTGGGCACCATCATGTGGTGAAATTTGGAATTGCATCACATCCAATTTTGCCTGGGAACAAACAGATTAAATAAATCTTAGTTTTGAATAAGCCACTCCTTCTCAAACAAGTAAACTCTGCCCATTTCGCGCAGTAGATGTTCTGTTAATATCTAGTATTTATACAAAGTCATAATTTAAATTGCTTTCAACCTTCATTCATCGGTTCAACCAACATTACTCGCTCTTATTACCAACTTGTATTGATTTAACTAAGCGTTTAATACTTCCTATCAGGTCTCAAGGCAAGATTTGGCAAAATACAGTTTCAGCAAATCCAATTTTGCCAGGGAACAAAAATAGATTAAATAAACTAAATAAGTCTTCTTCCCATTAAATAAATCAGAAAAGTCTGTCTTGTAACCAGTCCTCTTCAAACAAGTAAAGTCTGCCCATTTTGTGCCGTAGATTTTGTGTCTATGCCTAGTATTTAAACAAAATCATAATTTAAACGACTTCTTTCCTTCATTCACTTTGGAAATTTGGAATTGCAGCAAATCGAATTTTGCCAGGGAACAAAAATAGATCAATTAAACTAAATAAGTCTTCTTCCCATTAAATAAATTAAAAAAGTCTGTCTTGTAACCAGTCCTTTTCAAACAAGTAAAGTCTGCCCATTTTGTGCCGTCGATTTTGTGTTAATGCCTAGTATTTATACAAAATCATAATTTAAAGGACTTCATTCCTTCATTCACTTTGGAAATTTGGAATTGCAGCACATCAAATTTTGCCTGGGAAGAAAAGTAGATTAAATAAATTTAATAAGTCTTACTACTTCCCATTAAATAAATTAAATACGTCTTACTTGTTCCCACTCCTTTTCAAAACAGTAGTTTAAAACGAGGGCCCTTCACTCAATCTTTAACCTCAACCCCGCACGTTGTGTTGTATCTGTGAATGTTGGTTGTGGCCAAATGATAGTTTTCTTTCATTCGTTTAGGTTCCAAGAAAACTTGATGTAACTCTACTTTTAACTGCCGTTTCAGATAAGCGGGTATTACGTCGCAGTCATGTGCCGCGGATATGACGTAATTGCCCGAACCTCCGCCAAAATTCAAATCTGTTGGCGCGATGGCCGTGAGCCACTGAGCAGCGACGATTATCAACGGAAATATCTTTATTTTCTGCTTGCAACTGGACCGTCTAGAGCGTACACGGTAAGTAACACTCATTGTGTTTAAGGAGATTTACGTTTGTAATAGCAGAAGTGTAGCCGCGTTGCGTTGTACGTGTGAAAATTGGTCGAGGCGAAATGTTAATGTTTAATTTCATTCCTTTAGGTTCCACGGTGTTTGTTGGCTGCAAGTTTTCCACTGCAAGAAGAGGCTCGTATCATTGACCAGGAGCGAGCTACAATGGTGAGTAGCCATAACATTTATGTTAAACACTTCCTATTTCATGTCTAACAGTACTTGATTTAACAAATAACCATAAATAAATACAGTGTGGGCACTGAAGTTAACATATGTGATTATACTGCCTAATCTGTCACCGAGTAGATTGTTGCAAAGTAATATAAGATCCAAAGTTGTAATTCAGAATAGTTTTCAAAAGAAGGCCATTAGAATTATATACAAGTCTGATTACCCTGAACAAGCTATTAATTAAATCACAAATTCTTCAATTCAAAGATTTGGTAGATTATCAGACAAATAATGTCCAACAGTAATTGATTTAACACATCACGATAAGTAGATTGAGTGTGGGCACTCTCAAGTTAACATATATGATTATACTGCCTAATCTGTTACAGAGTATGTTGTTGCCAAGTAATGTAGAATAGATCCAAAGTAGTAATCCAGAATAGTTTTGAAGAGGCCATTAGAATAATAAACAAATCTGATTACCTTGAACATAATAACAAGCTAAGTGTTTAATATGTCCTATGAAGTCAAAATTGGGCACCATCATGTGGTGAAATTTGGAATTGCATCACATCCAATTTTGCCTGGGAACAAACAGATTAAATAAATCTTAGTTTTGAATAAGCCACTCCTTCTCAAACAAGTAAACTCTGCCCATTTCGCGCAGTAGATGTTCTGTTAATATCTAGTATTTATACAAAGTCATAATTTAAATTGCTTTCAACCTTCATTCATCGGTTCAACCAACATTACTCGCTCTTATTACCAACTTGTATTGATTTAACTAAGCGTTTAATACTTCCTATCAGGTCTCAAGGCAAGATTTGGCAAAATACAATTTCAGCAAATCCAATTTTGCCAGGGAACAAAAATAGATTAAATAAACTAAATAAGTCTTCTTCCCATTAAATAAATCAGAAAAGTCTGTCTTGTAACCAGTCCTCTTCAAACAAGTAAAGTCTGCCCATTTTGTGCCGTAGATTTTGTGTCTATGCCTAGTATTTAAACAAAATCATAATTTAAACGACTTCTTTCCTTCATTCACTTTGGAAATTTGGAATTGCAGCAAATCGAATTTTGCCAGGGAACAAAAATAGATCAATTAAACTAAATAAGTCTTCTTCCCATTAAATAAATTAAAAAAGTCTGTCTTGTAACCAGTCCTTTTCAAACAAGTAAAGTCTGCCCATTTTGTGCCGTCGATTTTGTGTTAATGCCTAGTATTTATACAAAATCATAATTTAAAGGACTTCATTCCTTCATTCACTTTGGAAATTTGGAATTGCAGCACATCAAATTTTGCCTGGGAAGAAAAGTAGATTAAATAAATTTAATAAGTCTTACTACTTCCCATTAAATAAATTAAATACGTCTTACTTGTTCCCACTCCTTTTCAAAACAGTAGTTTAAAACGAGGGCCCTTCACTCAATCTTTAACCTCAACCCCGCACGTTGTGTTGTATCTGTGAATGTTGGTTGTGGCCAAATGATAGTTTTCTTTCATTCGTTTAGGTTCCAAGAAAACTTGATGTAACTCTACTTTTAACTGCCGTTTCAGATAAGCGGGTATTACGTCGCAGTCATGTGCCGCGGATATGACGTAATTGCCCGAACCTCCGCCAAAATTCAAATCTGTTGGCGCGATGGCCGTGAGCCACTGAGCAGCGACGATTATCAACGGAAATATCTTTATTTTCTGCTTGCAACTGGACCGTCTAGAGCGTACACGGTAAGTAACACTCATTGTGTTTAAGGAGATTTACGTTTGTAATAGCAGAAGTGTAGCCGCGTTGCGTTGTACGTGTGAAAATTGGTCGAGGCGAAATGTTAATGTTTAATTTCATTCCTTTAGGTTCCACGGTGTTTGTTGGCTGCAAGTTTTCCACTGCAAGAAGAGGCTCGTATCATTGACCAGGAGCGAGCTACAATGGTGAGTAGCCATAACATTTATGTTAAACACTTCCTATTTCATGTCTAACAGTACTTGATTTAACAAATAACCATAAATAAATACAGTGTGGGCACTGAAGTTAACATATGTGATTATACTGCCTAATCTGTCACCGAGTAGATTGTTGCAAAGTAATATAAGATCCAAAGTTGTAATTCAGAATAGTTTTCAAAAGAAGGCCATTAGAATTATATACAAGTCTGATTACCCTGAACAAGCTATTAATTAAATCACAAATTCTTCAATTCAAAGATTTGGTAGATTATCAGACAAATAATGTCTAACAGTAATTGATTTAACACATCACGATAAGTAGATTGAGTGTGGGCACTCTCAAGTTAACATATATGATTATACTGCCTAATCTGTTACAGAGTATGTTGTTGCCAAGTAATGTAGAATAGATCCAAAGTAGTAATCCAGAATAGTTTTGAAGAGGCCATTAGAATAATAAACAAATCTGATTACCTTGAACATAATAACAAGCTAAGTGTTTAATATGTCCTATGAAGTCAAAATTGGGCACCATCATGTGGTGAAATTTGGAATTGCATCACATCCAATTTTGCCTGGGAACAAACAGATTAAATAAATCTTAGTTTTGAATAAGCCACTCCTTCTCAAACAAGTAAACTCTGCCCATTTCGCGCAGTAGATGTTCTGTTAATATCTAGTATTTATACAAAGTCATAATTTAAATTGCTTTCAACCTTCATTCATCGGTTCAACCAACATTACTCGCTCTTATTACCAACTTGTATTGATTTAACTAAGCGTTTAATACTTCCTATCAGGTCTCAAGGCAAGATTTGGCAAAATACAATTTCAGCAAATCCAATTTTGCCAGGGAACAAAAATAGATTAAATAAACTAAATAAGTCTTCTTCCCATTAAATAAATCAGAAAAGTCTGTCTTGTAACCAGTCCTCTTCAAACAAGTAAAGTCTGCCCATTTTGTGCCGTAGATTTTGTGTCTATGCCTAGTATTTAAACAAAATCATAATTTAAACGACTTCTTTCCTTCATTCACTTTGGAAATTTGGAATTGCAGCAAATCGAATTTTGCCAGGGAACAAAAATAGATCAATTAAACTAAATAAGTCTTCTTCCCATTAAATAAATTAAAAAAGTCTGTCTTGTAACCAGTCCTTTTCAAACAAGTAAAGTCTGCCCATTTTGTGACGTCGATTTTGTGTTAATGCCTAGTATTTATACAAAATCATAATTTAAAGGACTTCATTCCTTCATTCACTTTGGAAATTTGGAATTGCAGCACATCAAATTTTGCCTGGGAAGAAAAGTAGATTAAATAAATTTAATAAGTCTTACTACTTCCCATTAAATAAATTAAATACGTCTTACTTGTTCCCACTCCTTTTCAAAAAAGTAGTTTAAAACGAGGTCCCTTCACTCAACCTTTAACCCTATTTATTCACCTTCTAGGCTAAGTGTTGAAGGCTAAGTGTTAAAGGCTAAGTGTTAAAGGCTAAGTGTTAGAGGCTAAGTGCCAGAGGCTAGGCGCCAGAGGCGAGTTTTTGTGGGCTGAAGTTTTAGTGGGGTTAGTGTGAATACAATCCAAAAGAATACAACAGAATACAATACAATAGAATATAATACATAGATTAAATTCAATAGCTCTTACTACTTCCCATTAAATAAATTAAATACGTCTTACTTGTTCCCAATCCTTTTCAAAAAAGTAGTTTAAAACGAGGGCCCTTCACTCAACCTTTAACCTCAACCCCGCACGTCACATTGTGTTGTATCTGTGAATGTTGGTTGTGGCCAAATGATAGTTTTCTTTCATTCGTTTAGGTTCCACGGTGTTTGTTGGCTATGTTTTCCACTGTCAGAAGGATGAAAATACAAAGTACAACGCTTGGACGTGGGCGAAGACGTCACCGGTGAGTCCTTCCTTCCTATTTATTTACCTTCTAGATGCTAGAGGCTAAGTGTTAGAGGCTAAGTGTTAGAGGCTAAGTGTTAAAGGCAAGACAATACGAACAACACAACACAATACGAACAACTCAACACAATATGAACAACACAATATGAACAACACAACACAATACGAACAACACAACACATTACGAACAACACAACACAATACGAACAACACAACGATACTGCACTGAACAACACGATACCGCACTGAGAAACACGATACCGCACTGAACAACACGATACCGCACTGAACAACACCATGCCGCACTGAACACCATGCCACACTGAACAACACCATCCCGCACTGAACAACACCATGCCGCACTAAATAACACCATGCCGCACTGAACAACACCATGCCTCACTGAACGACACCATGCCGCACTGAAAGACACTATGCCGCACTGAACGACACCATGCCGCACTGAAAGACACCATCCCGCACTGAACACCATGCCGCACTGAACAACACCATCCTGCACTGAACAACACCATCCCGCACTGAACAACACCATGCCGCACTGAACAACATTATGCCGCACTGAACATTATGCCGCACTGAACAACACCATGCCGCACTGAACAACACCATGCCGCACTGAACAACATTATGCCGCACTGAACAACACCATGCCGCACTGAACAACACCATGCCGCACTGAACAACACCATGCCGCACTGAACAACACCATGCCGCACTGAACAACATTATGCCGCACTGAACAACACCATGCCGCACTGAAAAACACCATCCTGCACTGAACAACACCATTCCGCATTGAACACCATGCCGCACTGAACAACACCATCCCGCACTGAACAACACCATCCCGCACTGAACACCATGCCGCACTGAACAACATTATGCCGCACTGAACAACATTATGCCGCACTGAACAACACCATGCCGCACTGAACAACACCATGCCGCACTGAACAACACCATGCCGCACTGAACAACATTATAACGCACTGAACAACACCATCCCGCACTGAACAACACCATGCCGCACTAAACAACATTATGCCGCACTGAACAACATTATGCCGAAATGAACAACACCATGCTGCACTGAACAACACCATGCCGCACTGAACACCATGCCGCACTGAACAACACCATGCCGCACTGAACAACACCATCCCGCATTGAACACCATCCCGCACTGAACAACACCATGCCTCACTGAACAACACCATGCCGCACTGAACAACACCATGCCGCACTTGAACAACACCATGCCGCACTGAACAACACCATGCCGCACTGAACAACACCATTCCGCACTGAACAACACCATGCCGCACTGAACAACATTATGCTGCACTGAACAACACCATGCCGCACTGAACAACACCATGCCGCACTGAAAAACATTATGCCGCACTGAACAACACCATGCCGCACTGAACAACACCATCCCGAACTGAACAACACCATGCCGCATTGAACAACACCATGCCGCACTGAACAACACCATCCTGCACTGAACAACACCATCCCGCACTGAACAACACCATGCCGCACTGAACAACACCATGCCGCACTGAACAACACCATGCCGCAATGAACAACACCATCCCGCACTGAACAACATTATGCCGCACTGAACAACATTATGCCGCACTGAACTACATTATGCCGCACTGAACAACATTATGCCGCACTGAACAACATTATGCCGCACTGAACAACATTATGCCGCACTGAACAACACCATGCCGCACTGAGCAACACCATGCCGCACTGAACAACACCATGCCGCACTGAACAACACCATGCCGCACTGAACAACACGATACCGCATTGAACAACACCATGCCGCACTGAACAACACCATCCTGCACTGAACAACACCATCCCGCACTGAACAACACCATGCCGCACTGAACAACATTATGCCGCACTGAACAACATTATGCCGCACTGAACAACACCATGCCGCACTGAACAACACCATGCCGCACTGAACAACACCATGCCGCAATGAACAACACCATCCCGCACTGAACAACACCATGCCGCACTGAACAACACCATGCCGCACTGAACAACACCATGCCGCACTGAACAACACCATCCCGCACTGAACAACACCATTCCGCACTGAACAACACCATGCCGCACTGAACAACATTACGCTGCACTGAACAACACCATGCCGCACTGAACAACACCATGCCGCACTGAACAACACCATGCCGCATTGAACAACACCATGCTGCATTGAACAACACCATGCCGCACTGAACAACACCATCCTGCACTGAACAACACCATGCCGCATTGAACAACACCATGCCGCACTGAACAACACCATCCTGCACTGAACAACACCATCCCGCACTGAACAACACCATCCCGCATTGAACAACACCATCCTGCACTGAACAACACCATGCCGCACTCAACAACACCATGCCGCACTGAACAACACCATTCCGCACTGAACAACACCATGCCCACTGAACAACACCATCCTGCACTGAACAACACCATCCCGCACTGAACAACACCATGCCGCATTGAACAACACCATGCCGCATTGAACAACACCATCCTGCACTGAACAACACCATGCCGCACTGAACAACACCATGCCGCACTGAACAACACCATGCCGCACTGAACAACACCATGCCGCACTGAACAACACCATGCCGCACTGAACAACATTATGTCGCACTGAACAACATTATGTCGCACTGAACAACACCATGCCGCACTGAACAACATTATGCCGCACTGAACAACATTATGCCGCACTGAAAAACACCATCCCGCACTGAACAACACCATCCCGCACTGAACAACACCATGCCGCACTGAACAACACCATGCCGCACTGAACAACACCATGCTGCACTGAACAACACGATCCTGCATTGAACAACACGATCCTGCATTGAACAACACCATCCTGCACTGAACAACACCATCCTGCACTGAACAACACCACCCCGCACTGAACAACACGATCCCGCACTGAACAACACGATCCCGCACTGAACAACACCATGCCGCACTGAACAACACCATTCCGCACTGAACAACACCATGCCGCACTGAACAACACCATGCCGCACTGAACAACACCATGCCGCACTGAACAACACCATGCCGCACTGAACAACACCATGCCGCACTGAACAACACCATGCCGCACTGAACAACACCATCCCGCACTGAACAACACCATGCCGCATTGAACAACACCATGCCGCACTGAACAACACCATCCTGCACTGAACAACACCATCCCGCACTGAACAACACCATGCCGCATTGAACAACACCATGCCGCACTGAACAACACCATCCCGCACTGAACAACACCATGCCGCACTGAACAACATTATGGCGCACTGGACAACATTATGCCGCACTGAACAACACCATGCCGCACTGAACAACACCATGCCGCACTGAACAACACCATGCCGCACTGAACAACATTATGCCGCACTGAACAACACCATGCCGCACTGAAAAACACCATGCCGCACTGAACAACACGATCCCGCATTGAACAACACCATCCTGCACTGAACAACACCATGCCGCACTGAACAACACCATGCCGCACTGAACAGCACCATTCCGCACTGAACAACACCATGCCGCACTGAACAACACCATCCCGCACTGAACAACACCATCCCGCACTGAACAACACCATGCCGCATTGAACAACACCATGCCGCACTGAACAACACCATCCTGCACTGAACAACACCATGCCGCACTGAACAACACCATGCCGCACTGAACAACACCATGCCGCACTGAACAACATTATGCCGCACTGACGCATTGAACAACACCATGCCGCACTGAACAACACCATGCCGCACTGAACAACACCATGCCGCACTGAACAACACCATGCCGCACTGAACAACACCATCCCGCACTGAACAACACCATGCCGCATTGAACAACACCATGCCGCACTGAACAACACCATGCCGCACTGAACAACACCATTCCGCACTGAACAACACCATGCCGCACTGAACAACACCATCCCGCACTGAACAACACCATCCCGCACTGAACAACACCATGCCGCATTGAACAACACCATGCCGCACTGAACAACACCATCCTGCACTGAACAACACCATGCCGCACTGAACAACACCATGCCGCACTGAACAACACCATGCCGCACTGAACAACATTATGCCGCACTGAACAACATTATGCCGCACTAAACAACATTATGTCGCACTGAACAACAGCATGCCACACTGAACAACACCATGCCGCACTGAACAACATTATGCCGCACTGAACAACACGATCCCGCATTGAACAACACCATCCCGCAGTGAACAACACCATGCCGCATTGAACAACACCATGCCGCACTGAACAACACCATGCTGCACTGAACAACATTATGCTGCACTGAACAACACGATCCTGCATTGAACAACACCATGCCGCACTGAACAACACCATCCTGCACTGAACAACACCATGCCGCACTGAACAACATTATGCCGCACTGAACAACACCATGCCGCACTGAACAACACCATGCCGCACTGAACAACACCATGCCGCACTGAACAACACCATGCCGCAATGAACAACACCATCCCGCACTGAACAACACCATGCCGCATTGAACAACACCATGCCGCACTGAACAACACCATCCTGCACTGAACAACACCATGCCGCACTGAACAACACCATGCCGCACTGAACAACACCATGCCGCACTGAACAACATTATGCCGCACTGAACAACATTATGCCGCACTAAACAACATTATGTCGCACTGAACAACACCATGCCGCACTGAACAACACCATGCCGCACTGAACAACATTATGCCGCACTGAACAACACGATCCCGCATTGAACAACACCATCCCGCAGTGAACAACACCATGCCGCATTGAACAACACCATGCCGCACTGAACAACACCATGCTGCACTGAACAACATTATGCTGCACTGAACAACACGATCCTGCATTGAACAACACCATGCCGCACTGAACAACACCATCCTGCACTGAACAACACCATGCCGCACTGAACAACATTATGCCGCACTGAACAACACCATGCCGCACTGAACAACACCATGCCTTACTGAACAACACCATGCCGCACTGAACAACACGACGTCGCACTGAACAACACGACGCCGCACAGAACAACACGACGCCGCACAGAATAACACAATACCGCACAGAACAACACAATACCGCACAAACAGTTTTAGATAATATTACGTCGCAGTCATGTGACGCGGACATGACGTCAATAGGCGGAACTCACGGCAAAATTATAATCCGTGGGCGTGGCTTGCAACAGGAAGTAGGAAAGCGGCAATTCTGGCAAACAAGACACAGCGGTTAGTAACACGATGACTAACAAGGCAAATATTTTTGTTTTCAGCTTGCAACTTGACCGTCTAGAGCGTACAAGGTAATTACAACTGTTTTTTTTTAGCCCTGAAAAGCGAGGGAGTGTGGCGTTTGGGAGGAATGTCGAACTCGGCGTCTGCTTCCAGCCACAGACGCCAAATTTCGACGATTATTTCGACTGGTCAACGGTTGTAAATTATTGCGTTGACTAAAAACTTTATTTAACTCTACTCTTAACTTTGCCGTTTCAGATATGCGGGTATTACACCGCGGAAATGACGTCAATAGGCTGAACTCTCGCCAAAATTCAAATCTGTGGGCGCAATGGCCTTGAGCGAGACACCGGATACAAACACGACGATTATCAACAGAAATATCTTTATTTTCTGCTTGCAAGTGGACCGTCTAGAGCGTACACGGTAAGTACAACTCATTGTGTTTAAAAAGATTTACGTTTGTGTAGTTTGCGTTGCGTTGTATCTGTGAATGTTGGTTGAGGCTAAATGTTAATGTTTAATTTCATTCCTTTAGGTTCCACGGTGTTTGTTGGCTGTATGTTTTCCACTGCAAGAAGAGGCTCGTATCATTGACCAGCAGGAGCTACAATGGTGAGTACCCCTTTCGTCTTCCATTTATGTTAAACACTTCCTATTTCATGTCTAACAGTACTCGATTTAACAAATAACCATAAATAAATACAGTGTGGGCAGTCACGTTAACATATGTGATTATCCTGCCTAATATGTTTATCACAAATATGTCACTAATCACTAATATGTTTATTTGTTTATCACAACACCTTTGGACCTTCAGCAATCGATTATTTCCCTTCATCTACATAGAGACAGAACGATGGTGTCTTAAACATCTCATTCATTTCACCAAATAACTTCACGCAGGTGGATAACGGCCGTCTCGGTCACGCTATGTTGCGTGATGCAGTTTTGAAGAACCAAATGCATTTATTCAATGAATAAGTCAAGCTAGTTCTATGTTTATGATGTTGTAAGTTACGGTACCGATTGAAGTTGAGTTCGAAGCCAGTGGAAAACAGCGCTGCGTTTGTGCTCTCCAGGTACAAATGTTGTGATCTCTGACTGACGACCGGGCGAGACTCGAGTAAGAGATGTCCAAACGAGCTCCGGCAGGGCGGGCCAAGGCGGAGCGAACGGACGCCCTTCAGGCCGCCAATGACGAGCTGAGAACCAAACTGATGGACGTCCAGTTAGAACTTCAGCAGGAGAAGAACAAGGTGAAAACCTCAACAGACAGACACTGCCTGCCTCCCTGCCTGCCTCCCTGCCTGCCTCCCTCCCTCCCTCCCAGTTTTCCCGATGTAGATTAGACATGCGTGTGCCATGACTGTGTCAGCCTACATCAACAAATGCACCGAGGACGTCAGCACCACTAAGAATATCATCACCCGGGGCAACCAACGACCCTGGATGACTGAGGAGGTACGTCAAACGCTACGAGCGCGGAACTCTGCCTTCAAGTCTGGCGACAAGGAGACACTGAGGACAGCGAGAGCCAACTTGAACCGTGCCATCAGGATAGCGAAGCGAGACCGCAGTCGAAAATTTCAGGATCGTTTCCACGACGTCAAAAACATCAGGAGTATGTGGCAAGGCATACGGGCGATTACAGACTACAACTCACTCTCCCCCCCCCCCCCCCCCCCCGGTGGGTGTAGTTGATGCTGACTTTCTAAATGGTCTAAATAACTTCTTTGGGAGGTTCGAGGCACTAAACGGCACTCCAGCAGTTAAAACTGTCCCCCATCAGGAAGAGGAGGTACTCTGCCTTGACTCCGCCGATGTGTTGAAGACCCTGAGGAGAGTCAACCCCTGTAAGGCCCCTGGCCCCGACAACATTCCTGGGCGTGTGTTCAGGGAATGTGCAAGTCATCTGGCTGGGGTCATCACAGACATTTTTAACACCTCGCTGGGCCAAGCCACAGTGCCGGCGTGCTTTAAGACTGCCTCCATCATTCCGGTGCCGAAGAAACCTCAAATCACCTCATTTAATGATTACCGGCCTGTTGCACTGACTCCGGTTATGATGAAGTGCTTCGAAAGGCTGCTTAAAGGTCACATCGTTTCCAGACTCCCCCTATTATTTGACCCGTTCCAGTTTGCCGACCGGCAAAACCGCTCCACTCAGGACGCCATCTCCTCCGTTCTTTACCTGAGCCTGGCTCACCTGGAGGAGAAGAACACCCATGTGCGGAGGCTGTTCCTGGACTTCAGCTCAGCGTTTGACACCATCATCCCACAGCATCTGGTAGGAAAATTGGAACACCTGGGCTTCAACACCCCCCTTCGCAACTGGCTGCTAGACTTCCTCAGCAACAGACCTCAGTCAGTCCGGGTCGGACAGAACACCTCTGATGTCATCACCCTCAGCACAGGCTCCCTTCAGGGCTGCGTCCTGAGCCCCCTGCTGTTCACCCTGATGACACACGACTGCGTCCTCAGGTTCACCACCAATCACATCGTGAAGTCAGCAGACGACACAACGGTGGTGGGGCTCATCAGAGACAACAACGACCTGGACTACAGAGAGGAGGTGGAGCAGCTGGTGGGCTGGTGCAGAGAAAACACCCTGATCCTGAATGAGGAGAAGATGAAGGAGATCATCGTCGACTTCAGGAAAAAACAGCCTCACCACGCTCCACTGATCATCAACAGCTCAGCTGTGGAGGTGGTCAGCACCACCAAATTCCTGGGGGTCCACATCACAGAAGACCTCACCTGGACTATGAACACTACGGCACTGGTCAAGAGGGCACAGAAGCGCTTGTACTTACAGCGGAGGATGAGGAGAGCCCACCTGCCCCCACCCATCATGAGGACGTTCTACAGGAGCACCATAGAGAGCATTCTGACAAGCTGTCTCTCTGTGTGGTGTGGAGGCTGCACCGCCTCCGATTGGAAGAACGTGAGGAGAGTGGTGAGGACAGCAGAGAGGATCATAGGGGCTCCTCTTCCCTCCATTCAGGACATTTCATCTCAGCGCTGCATGTCCCGTGCCCGTAACATCATCAATGACCCATCACACCCCCACCATGGACTGTTCTCCCTGCTGCCCTCTGGGAAGAGGTTTGCAGCATCCGCTGCAGGTCCACCAGGTTCTGCAACAGCTTTTTCCCTGCTGTCATCAGACTGTTGAACACTAGAACTGTTGAGCTCTAAACTGAACTCTGCATCACACATTCACAGAACTGTACTTTATGACACTACGGACCTCTATCTTGCACTATCTCGCACTACCAACTTTACTGAACTTGTATAAACCCTTTAAATAGAAGTTTAATACATGGTTTAGCATTCCTCTGCACACTCTTGAATACTGTTTTGCCTACTTGCACTATTGCATAATTATCACTGCTGCACTTTATACTTATTTTTAATATATATATATATATATATATATATATATATATATATATATATATATATATATATATATATATATAGTATATGTATATATATATATTTTCATAGGATATGTTACTTCTATTCAACTGCAATATCACTACTTTGTTGTAAGACGTATGCAACGGAATTTCGTTTTGTATGCACCATGTGCAGACAAGATGACAATAAAGTTTGTCTAAGTCTAAGTCTAAGTCATGTCAGGTCAGCTGTCTGGAGAGAGAGAGAAGTCAGGACCTGCGGGCGGAGCACCACCGTGCCACCGCCGCCATGACGGAACTCAAAAGCAAACTCCATGAGGAGAAGCAGAAAGAGTTAGCCATTACCAGGGAGACATTACTGCGGCAGCATGAAATGGAGCTGATGAGAGTGATCAAAATCAAAGATGGAGAGATCCAGCGACTGAATGCCTTGGTCCTCAGCCTGAGGGACGGCTCCATGGACAAGGTGATCCGCTCTATCCGTGTCTGACTATCCGCACGCCACGTCGGGCTTCGATGCGGCCGCTACCGTATTGTGTAGCTTGTCCCCAGTAAGCGTCGCGGCGCTCCGTTGCGGTCTCAACGGCCCGGTGTGGCGCAATGTCTGCTCAGGTGAGGAGGGGGGGCGCTTTGCTGGCGGAGGTGGAGGAGACGCGGCGGTGTCGGGAGACCGAGCGGTGTCGCCTCCACCAGGAGCGCGGAAGAAGCCCTGGCAGCGGCCCAGCAGGCCTGGCAGTCCCGAGCGGCCGAGCTCCGATCGGCTCATCACCAGCATCGGGAGGAGCTGAGCCGAACCAAGAGAGACTGCGAGAGGGAGATCCGCCGACTGGTAGGACTGATCAGATGCGCGGTGCGTGGCTATGTTCCCAATTTCGTTGTATACCTGCAGTGCAATGACACCTAAGGCATTCTATTCTATTCTATTTCACAAGAAGAAAATGTCCGGTTGCTCGCTTCGCTTTTGTCACAGCAAAGGTGTTCCAGTCGATTCAAGAAAAAAAATTGGCCGGTTGCTCTCTTTGTTTTTGTCACAATTCTGGCAAATGAGTTTGCCCGCCTGCCTGAGCGCTCCCCGTTTGTACATCCAGACGGATGAGATCAAGCTGAAAGACAGAGCGGTTAGTGTTTTGGATGAAGCCCTGGGGCCGGCCACGTCCACCGCCTTCAGCTGCAGACTCAGGCTGCCGAGCAGCAGATCGCTGCCCTGAGGGATTCCCAAAGGGCGGGCCTAAACTACCCTGGAAGTGGGGTCAACGCCGCTACTAGCAATCCTCTTCATTGCGTAAGCCACCTCATCACACACTTGCAGTACGCATGACTTAGTTCGTTGCTGGAGGAAGGTAGCACAAAAACAGTTTTGAACTTTGAACGAGTGCTTGTGTGTGTGTGTTGCGGGGCGTTTTCAGTCTCAGGAGGATCGGGACACGTGACGGTTTCATCTGAAAATCGCTGAGCTCAGCGCAGTCATCAGGAACCTGGAGGATCGAAACGCCCTGCTTTCTGAAGAGCGCAATGAACTGGTAATTTATTGACGGCACGCTTGAAGGTTTGCGCTACGTTTGATGCGCGCCATCCAGCGAGGCACCCATTGCGCTTGCTTATTAGTTGAGCGGCGCGTCGAGTCGGTTGCCTGGTAGATGTCTTTTATTGGGAGCCAAAGCCACGATTCCGTTCAAACCGATGCAAAAGGAATGGATACGTTCTGGCCCGCGTGTTGTGCGTCTTTCACATCCCGCACTTCATGCTTGCAGCTAAAGCGACTGAGAGAAACAGAAAGCCAGTTTCTGCCACTCCTGTACAAAAACAAACGCCTGAGCAGGAAGAATGAAGAACTCTCGCTGGTGCTGTGTCGCCTTGAAAACAAAGTGCGCTTTGTCACCCAGGAGAACGAGGAGATGGCAAGCTTGGTAAGTCGACGCGGACAACGGCGGCGTGCCAACAGAGTCCACTGCATTTGTGTTCCACAGAGAAGGCCTAGTTCGCTCAATGACCTGGACCGCGGTTGCGGCCAGCAGGACGGTGAAATGGAGTTCCTTCAAGTTGTGGAGCAGCGGCACATCATCGACGACTTGTCCAAGGTCTTCAGGCAGGCGACTCGGTGCACGTACGGCAGCGCCACGCTCGCTCGCTGTCGCCAGGAAATCTTTTCCGTCCAAAGCTTGGCCGGCGGCCGCCATCCAAAAAATTGGCCCCCTTAAATTCCGACCTTTCAAGCAGGAGCATTGTGCGCACGCGTTTGAACACGCTTTAGACTTGTTTTGCCGTTTTCAGCAGCTCAAAGCTCCCGTTTTGTCAGCGCCTTTGCCACTCGCTGTGCGCTGAAAACGACGGACTTGCCCGGCTGCTCAGCCCGTCAACCATGAGCCGCGAGCGCGACATCATTGTCCGTAGGCAGCTAGTGGCAAAATGCACCCTGTTAGAGTTGCGCTCGCTCCAACTTATTTTGCAAGAACCACACGGGAGACAAGTAAGTTCTTTTGGACACCTGCAGGTGGAGAGTCCATCCATTGTACGAATGAAGTCTGACTCTCGGCTCCTGCACGAGCATTTTAATTAAGAGAAACAGGGTGGGTGTAAGAGTGGATTGAATAGAGGAAGCCCTTGACCTCTAGTCAAAACATAGCAAGGGGTGTTTTACGACTTTGTGTAGGAAGGGATAAGCGATAGGGATAAATAAGGGATAAATAATATTATTTATTACAGGTTGCAGTCAAAGTCAAAGCAACATAATGATACGATAAAGATAATCTGGAAAACCCTGACACACCCTGTAGTTGTCACTTTTGGAAAAGACGAGCGTCCCTCCAATCATCGCCGGTGACGTGTTTTTCAGGCTCTGGAGACAGGAGCTCATGTCAGAAATGTCATTGTGAGTCGCGTTTGTTTCTGCGCCGGAGCCGTTCGTTCCCTTTGCATCCAAAGAATCTCAAAGGCGGATTATTTGTGTCGACAGGAGAGAGATTTGCTGCTACGATACCGACGTCGAGAATCTCTGAGGAGGAACAAAGCGTGAGGTCCTGCAAGGTGAGTCTGTTTGTTTGCGGCTGCTTGGTGTTGCGCAAGATGAAATGGCCTTTTTCTCGCTATCGTTCCTCTCGTCGATTCATCGTGAGGTGTCGCTTCAGTTTGTTCAGAGAGATGTTTGCTTCCGCGCCCGCAGGTCATCGAAACATTTTACGGCTACGACGAAGACGTGTTGGTGGACTCGGACGGATCGTCCTTGTCTTTTCACACCGACAGAACCCCCGACACGGAACCCGAAGAGGTAGCCCGCCATTTCTGCCAGCGTATTGGCACCAAACATTCCTCTTCAGCCTGGAATCGGACTCGTCTTTGCGTCGCGGGTGCTTTGTCGCCGGTCTGACTGATTCTGGTACTAGTGCTGTGTTGCATTGGTGTGTGCATGAAGAGGCGGAGCTTCGCTACCGCCAGCTGACGCAAGAATATCAAGCGCTGCAACGAGCCTACGCTCTGCTAGCCCAGACCAGCGAAGGGGACTACGACGCCGAGAAGGAGATCAAGGTGGCGCCCCTTCCCGCAACCCCCGGCCGGGTCGCAGCCTCCCCGTTCTCACCCAGCCTCGGGTGTTCTCTGGTCTGAAAGGAGGAGGAGGAGCCTCCCTCCTCCTCCTTTCAGACCAGAGAAAAGCTGATGGTAGAAATGGGTCACTATCAAAGCAGAGTAGCAGATCTGGAGTCAGCGCTGAAGCAACAAGGACAGGTAAGCTCATCAATGAGCACACCTTTTTCTCAGACAAAATAGCTACATTCTTCAGTCACTCATTCGTCTGGCATTACTGGACCAACCCCCCCCCCCGAATGTGGCTGGGAAAATGCGGAGAAAAGCAAATGTCATTTTCCAGTCAACCAAAGAATTTGTGGATGAAAATGACACAACATTCCAAAGCTGTCCACGCGTTTGTCTCTTCTAGAATGTCAAGTGGGTGGAGGAGAAGCAGCTGCTGCGTCAGAGCAATCAGCAGTTGGCCGAAAAGGTGACGGAAAGAAAGGCGCTGGGCGGAGTCGCTTGGCGTCACACCCGTCGGGAAGCCCCGCAGATGAGGTCTGACTGTCTTTTCAGGTCAGGCGGATGGAGGCGGAAGAAGCGCGTCTGAAAGAGCACATCCAGGATATCCGAGACCAAAACGAACTGCTTGAGTTCCGCATCCTGGAGCTGGAGGTGGGAAGACTCGCACAAGCGTGTTGAGGCCAGAGATGTGACGGACGGACGGACGGACGGACGGATGCATGCCTCTGCCTTTCAGGAGAGGGAGTGGCGCTCCCCCGTCTTGAAGTTTCTGCAAGTCCGTTTCCCAGACGGCCTCAGCCCTTTGCAGATCTACTGCGAGGCCGAGGGCGTGAGCGTACGTAAGGCGTCCCTCGCAACCCTAACCTTAACCCGAGGTCCCAGAACACCTTACATTGCTCCTTGCGCCTTTCCCCCGGACATCGTCATCAGTGATCTGATGAAGAAGCTGGACATCCTGGGCTATAACGCCGTAAGTGTATGTCGAACTCCTTATGTTCGCACTCCACGAGACTCGGCGGCTCAAATGTGACTTTTGGAAGGCTTTGCGCTGAAAGAAGCTTGTTGACGCTGTGCCTTTGGGCTCTTCTATGTTCTGCAAGCAGAAGGGCTACCTGGATGAAGAGTTGGACTTCAGGAAGTGTTCCATGGACCAGGCTCATAAGGTAAGCCTCCCTCAAATCTCCCGCCGGACCACTGATGGACGAGGATTGCGGCCCAGAGGATCCTGGAGCTGGAGGCCATGTTGTACGAGGCGCTACCGCAGCGGGACTGCCCCGCCACGGACGGCGAAAAAGCCAGCCACGCTGGCGTGAATGACGTGCTGACGGCGGATCAGAGAGAAGAGCTTAGGAGCGCCGTGGACCAATGGAAGCGAGCCCTGATGTGCGAGTTGAGGGAGCGCGACGCTTGCATCCTCCAAGAGAGAATGGATCTGCTGCACAGCGCGCAACAGGTAAGGGCCCAAAGCCAGCCCGGCACTTACTTGCACGCTTACTGGCTTTTGAATGCCACTTTCCATTTGTCCGTCCTAGAGGAACAAAGAGCTGAAAGAATTCATCGAAGCTCAGAAGAGACAAATCAAACAATTGGAGGAGAAGTTTCTGTTTCTCTTTCTATTCTTCTCCTTGGCCTTCATTCTGTGGCCCTAACACCAGCTGGTGAGTGAGCTCCAGCGGCACCGCACTCGACACCTCCGATACACTGCCAGCCGGTCTCAGACGTTGGCAGACGCTCCGATGCCAACGTATACCCCCCGCCACGGTGACAGAGGCACCGCGTCACACCGGCGCTCATCCAATCAGAAGGCAGGAAAAGCAAATTCACATGCAGGGCACTTTTGAACCAGAAGAGAGCGCCACAAAAAACGGTTGTTGCCCCAAACGCGCACTAAAAAGGGTCAGAATAACAAGAGTCCCACTGGCCAGCCGGGGCCACCCGTCCAGCTGTTTCTTCAGGGGGGAAAAAAATTGGAGTCACCGGTGAGTACATTTTGCATTTAGCTCTGCTTTTCTGCTTCTGTCTTCAAGTGTGTGGCATCCTGCGATCAAAGATTCAGCCAACCCCAAAGCGGTTGACCTCAACGTCCCACCACCATGCCTACCAGAGCAGGTGACATGATGCTTTGGACATCCTTCCGTCTCAGATGCCCAAAAGTACTCTTTGCCACATCTGCGGCAATACGGTGTCTTTTCAAAGGTGCAAATAAATCCAGCGTGGGCGGAACACGCACGTCTTCGGTTTTTCCCGCTTTGTTTGTGTGACAGCTGTTGTGAAAATTTTATACAAATAAAGTTGTATAGTACAGGTTTGGCCAAGCCGCAACTCCCGAACCGCATGCGGCTCTTTTATGTTCATATCAACATTTGTGTGTGTGTGTGTGTGTGGGGGGGGGGGGGGGGGGGGGTTGTGCGTGTTGGCTTCACTTGAGTTCAATTTGGTATTTTGGTCATAAGCGCATGTGGTGAAATTCCACAAAGTAGGATGGGCAAACACATTTCTTTAAACTATGAGTGTCAATTGGGCTCTCGAAATGGCAGGGAAAAGATGCACAGCAAAACGAAAATACGTAGATGAACACAGGACGTTTTAATCAGAGTGGGAAAGTTTCTATTTTTTGTTGAACGTGATGGCAAACCATTCTGCCTGATATGTCAGACCTCAGCGCATTTCAAAGATTCAAATCTTCAGCGCCATGCACTTCAGCTCACTCCATGCTAACATTGATCAGGCGTCGAACCCGCAACATCATGCTTAAGAGGTGGCCATGCTAACCAGTGCGCCATTATGTCAACGCATAATAACTAAGTCTACTGATCAAAACAGCGGTTACTATATGACGTCGCTACGTCGTGGTCACGTGACGCAGACAAGACGTCAATGGACGTGGGCAGAGTTAACTTGTTTAAAAGGGAGTGGGCAGAAGAAATATTTAATTTATTTAAATCTATTTTGAGTGCACACCATTATGCCAATGCATAACAACTGTAAATCTACTAAACAAAACAGCGGTTGCTATTTGACATCTGCCACGTCGTGGTCACGTGACATACGTGACGTCGATGGGCGTAACTTTCGCCGGAATTCAAATCCGCGGGGAGAGTTAACTTGAGAGTGGGCAGAAGAACTATTCAATTTATTTAAATCTATTTGGTGTGTGCGCCATTATGTCAATGCATAACAACTGTAAGTCTACTAAACAAAACAGCGGTTGCTATAGGACGTCTGCCACGTCGTGGTCACGTGACGCGGACGTGACGTCGACGCCTACTTTACATCCCACCGATCACAGGACCCCTCGGCTGCATAACCGTGCCCCCTTCCCAACCAATCGGATTTGCTATACGCGAAAACGACGCCAATGGAAAGAGCTTCCGCCCAAATTTAAATCCGTGGGCGTGGCTCGCAGCAGGAAGTAGGAAAATGGCGGCGATGTTGACAAAGACACGGCGGATGGTAACATACGACTAACAAGAGAAATATTTTTATTTTCTGCTTGCAACTGGACCGTCCAGAGCGTACACGGTAAGTACAACTCATCGTTTTTAAAAAGAAGTACTTTTGTTGCCCTGAAAAGCGAGTGAGCGTGGCGTTTGTGGGGGACGTCGAATTTCGACGATTCTTTCTGGTCAACGGTTGTAAATGATTGTGTTGATTAAAAAAGAAAACTTGATGTAACTCTACTTTTAACTGCCGTTTCAGATAGATTTGGAATTGCATCACATCCAATTTTGCCTAGAGCGTACACGGTAAGTAACACTCGTTGTGTTTAAGGAGATTTACGTTTGTAATAGCAGAAGTGTAGCCGCGTTGCGTTGTACGTGTGAATGTTGGTCCAGGCGAAATGTTAATGTTTAATTTCATTCCTTTAGGTTCCACGGTGTTTGTTGGCTGCAAGTTTTCCACTGCAAGAAGAGGCTCATATCATTGACCAGGAGCGAGCTACAATGGTGAGTAGCCATAACATTTATGTTAAACACTTCCTATTTCATGTCTAACAGTACTTGATTTAACAAATAACCATAAATAAATACAGTGTGGGCACTGAAGTTAACATATGTGATTATACTGCCTAATCTGTCACCGAGTAGATTGTTGCAAAGTAATATAAGATCCAAAGTTGTAATTCAGAATAGTTTTCAAAAGAAGGCCATTAGAATTATATACAAGTCTGATTACCCTGAACAAGCTATTAATTAAATCACAAATTCTTCAATTCAAAGATTTGGTAGATTATCAGACAAATAATGTCTAACAGTAATTGATTTAACACATCACGATAAGTAGATTGAGTGTGGGCACTCTCAAGTTAACATATTTGATTATACTGCCTAATCTGTTACAGAGTATGTTGTTGCCAAGTAATGTAGAATAGATCCAAAGTAGTAATCCAGAATAGTTTTGAAGAGGCCATTAGAATAATAAACAAATCTGATTACCTTGAACATAATAACAAGCTAAGTGTTTAATATGTCCTATGAAGTCAAAATTGGGCACCATCATGTGGTGAAATTTGGAATTGCATCACATCCAATTTTGCCTGGGAACAAACAGATTAAATAAATCTTAGTTTTGAATAAGCCACTCCTTCTCAAACAAGTAAACTCTGCCCATTTCGCGCAGTAGATGTTCTGTTAATATCTAGTATTTATACAAAGTCATAATTTAAATTGCTTTCAACCTTCATTCATCGGTTCAACCAACATTACTCGCTCTTATTACCAACTTGTATTGATTTAACTAAGCGTTTAATACTTCCTATCAGGTCTCAAGGCAAGATTTGGCAAAATACAGTTTCAGCAAATCCAATTTTGCCAGGGAACAAAAATAGATTAAATAAACTAAATAAGTCTTCTTCCCATTAAATAAATCAGAAAAGTCTGTCTTGTAACCAGTCCTCTTCAAACAAGTAAAGTCTGCCCATTTTGTGCCGTAGATTTTGTGTCTATGCCTAGTATTTAAACAAAATCATAATTTAAACGACTTCTTTCCTTCATTCACTTTGGAAATTTGGAATTGCAGCAAATCGAATTTTGCCAGGGAACAAAAATAGATCAATTAAACTAAATAAGTCTTCTTCCCATTAAATAAATTAAAAAAGTCTGTCTTGTAACCAGTCCTTTTCAAACAAGTAAAGTCTGCCCATTTTGTGCCGTCGATTTTGTGTTAATGCCTAGTATTTATACAAAATCATAATTTAAAGGACTTCATTCCTTCATTCACTTTGGAAATTTGGAATTGCAGCACATCAAATTTTGCCTGGGAAGAAAAGTAGATTAAATAAATTTAATAAGTCTTACTACTTCCCATTAAATAAATTAAATACGTCTTACTTGTTCCCACTCCTTTTCAAAACAGTAGTTTAAAACGAGGGCCCTTCACTCAATCTTTAACCTCAACCCCGCACGTTGTGTTGTATCTGTGAATGTTGGTTGTGGCCAAATGATAGTTTTCTTTCATTCGTTTAGGTTCCAAGAAAACTTGATGTAACTCTACTTTTAACTGCCGTTTCAGATAAGCGGGTATTACGTCGCAGTCATGTGCCGCGGATATGACGTAATTGCCCGAACCTCCGCCAAAATTCAAATCTGTTGGCGCGATGGCCGTGAGCCACTGAGCAGCGACGATTATCAACGGAAATATCTTTATTTTCTGCTTGCAACTGGACCGTCTAGAGCGTACACGGTAAGTAACACTCATTGTGTTTAAGGAGATTTACGTTTGTAATAGCAGAAGTGTAGCCGCGTTGCGTTGTACGTGTGAAAATTGGTCGAGGCGAAATGTTAATGTTTAATTTCATTCCTTTAGGTTCCACGGTGTTTGTTGGCTGCAAGTTTTCCACTGCAAGAAGAGGCTCGTATCATTGACCAGGAGCGAGCTACAATGGTGAGTAGCCATAACATTTATGTTAAACACTTCCTATTTCATGTCTAACAGTACTTGATTTAACAAATAACCATAAATAAATACAGTGTGGGCACTGAAGTTAACATATGTGATTATACTGCCTAATCTGTCACCGAGTAGATTGTTGCAAAGTAATATAAGATCCAAAGTTGTAATTCAGAATAGTTTTCAAAAGAAGGCCATTAGAATTATATACAAGTCTGATTACCCTGAACAAGCTATTAATTAAATCACAAATTCTTCAATTCAAAGATTTGGTAGATTATCAGACAAATAATGTCCAACAGTAATTGATTTAACACATCACGATAAGTAGATTGAGTGTGGGCACTCTCAAGTTAACATATATGATTATACTGCCTAATCTGTTACAGAGTATGTTGTTGCCAAGTAATGTAGAATAGATCCAAAGTAGTAATCCAGAATAGTTTTGAAGAGGCCATTAGAATAATAAACAAATCTGATTACCTTGAACATAATAACAAGCTAAGTGTTTAATATGTCCTATGAAGTCAAAATTGGGCACCATCATGTGGTGAAATTTGGAATTGCATCACATCCAATTTTGCCTGGGAACAAACAGATTAAATAAATCTTAGTTTTGAATAAGCCACTCCTTCTCAAACAAGTAAACTCTGCCCATTTCGCGCAGTAGATGTTCTGTTAATATCTAGTATTTATACAAAGTCATAATTTAAATTGCTTTCAACCTTCATTCATCGGTTCAACCAACATTACTCGCTCTTATTACCAACTTGTATTGATTTAACTAAGCGTTTAATACTTCCTATCAGGTCTCAAGGCAAGATTTGGCAAAATACAATTTCAGCAAATCCAATTTTGCCAGGGAACAAAAATAGATTAAATAAACTAAATAAGTCTTCTTCCCATTAAATAAATCAGAAAAGTCTGTCTTGTAACCAGTCCTCTTCAAACAAGTAAAGTCTGCCCATTTTGTGCCGTAGATTTTGTGTCTATGCCTAGTATTTAAACAAAATCATAATTTAAACGACTTCTTTCCTTCATTCACTTTGGAAATTTGGAATTGCAGCAAATCGAATTTTGCCAGGGAACAAAAATAGATCAATTAAACTAAATAAGTCTTCTTCCCATTAAATAAATTAAAAAAGTCTGTCTTGTAACCAGTCCTTTTCAAACAAGTAAAGTCTGCCCATTTTGTGCCGTCGATTTTGTGTTAATGCCTAGTATTTATACAAAATCATAATTTAAAGGACTTCATTCCTTCATTCACTTTGGAAATTTGGAATTGCAGCACATCAAATTTTGCCTGGGAAGAAAAGTAGATTAAATAAATTTAATAAGTCTTACTACTTCCCATTAAATAAATTAAATACGTCTTACTTGTTCCCACTCCTTTTCAAAACAGTAGTTTAAAACGAGGGCCCTTCACTCAATCTTTAACCTCAACCCCGCACGTTGTGTTGTATCTGTGAATGTTGGTTGTGGCCAAATGATAGTTTTCTTTCATTCGTTTAGGTTCCAAGAAAACTTGATGTAACTCTACTTTTAACTGCCGTTTCAGATAAGCGGGTATTACGTCGCAGTCATGTGCCGCGGATATGACGTAATTGCCCGAACCTCCGCCAAAATTCAAATCTGTTGGCGCGATGGCCGTGAGCCACTGAGCAGCGACGATTATCAACGGAAATATCTTTATTTTCTGCTTGCAACTGGACCGTCTAGAGCGTACACGGTAAGTAACACTCATTGTGTTTAAGGAGATTTACGTTTGTAATAGCAGAAGTGTAGCCGCGTTGCGTTGTACGTGTGAAAATTGGTCGAGGCGAAATGTTAATGTTTAATTTCATTCCTTTAGGTTCCACGGTGTTTGTTGGCTGCAAGTTTTCCACTGCAAGAAGAGGCTCGTATCATTGACCAGGAGCGAGCTACAATGGTGAGTAGCCATAACATTTATGTTAAACACTTCCTATTTCATGTCTAACAGTACTTGATTTAACAAATAACCATAAATAAATACAGTGTGGGCACTGAAGTTAACATATGTGATTATACTGCCTAATCTGTCACCGAGTAGATTGTTGCAAAGTAATATAAGATCCAAAGTTGTAATTCAGAATAGTTTTCAAAAGAAGGCCATTAGAATTATATACAAGTCTGATTACCCTGAACAAGCTATTAATTAAATCACAAATTCTTCAATTCAAAGATTTGGTAGATTATCAGACAAATAATGTCTAACAGTAATTGATTTAACACATCACGATAAGTAGATTGAGTGTGGGCACTCTCAAGTTAACATATATGATTATACTGCCTAATCTGTTACAGAGTATGTTGTTGCCAAGTAATGTAGAATAGATCCAAAGTAGTAATCCAGAATAGTTTTGAAGAGGCCATTAGAATAATAAACAAATCTGATTACCTTGAACATAATAACAAGCTAAGTGTTTAATATGTCCTATGAAGTCAAAATTGGGCACCATCATGTGGTGAAATTTGGAATTGCATCACATCCAATTTTGCCTGGGAACAAACAGATTAAATAAATCTTAGTTTTGAATAAGCCACTCCTTCTCAAACAAGTAAACTCTGCCCATTTCGCGCAGTAGATGTTCTGTTAATATCTAGTATTTATACAAAGTCATAATTTAAATTGCTTTCAACCTTCATTCATCGGTTCAACCAACATTACTCGCTCTTATTACCAACTTGTATTGATTTAACTAAGCGTTTAATACTTCCTATCAGGTCTCAAGGCAAGATTTGGCAAAATACAATTTCAGCAAATCCAATTTTGCCAGGGAACAAAAATAGATTAAATAAACTAAATAAGTCTTCTTCCCATTAAATAAATCAGAAAAGTCTGTCTTGTAACCAGTCCTCTTCAAACAAGTAAAGTCTGCCCATTTTGTGCCGTAGATTTTGTGTCTATGCCTAGTATTTAAACAAAATCATAATTTAAACGACTTCTTTCCTTCATTCACTTTGGAAATTTGGAATTGCAGCAAATCGAATTTTGCCAGGGAACAAAAATAGATCAATTAAACTAAATAAGTCTTCTTCCCATTAAATAAATTAAAAAAGTCTGTCTTGTAACCAGTCCTTTTCAAACAAGTAAAGTCTGCCCATTTTGTGACGTCGATTTTGTGTTAATGCCTAGTATTTATACAAAATCATAATTTAAAGGACTTCATTCCTTCATTCACTTTGGAAATTTGGAATTGCAGCACATCAAATTTTGCCTGGGAAGAAAAGTAGATTAAATAAATTTAATAAGTCTTACTACTTCCCATTAAATAAATTAAATACGTCTTACTTGTTCCCACTCCTTTTCAAAAAAGTAGTTTAAAACGAGGTCCCTTCACTCAACCTTTAACCCTATTTATTCACCTTCTAGGCTAAGTGTTGAAGGCTAAGTGTTAAAGGCTAAGTGTTAAAGGCTAAGTGTTAGAGGCTAAGTGCCAGAGGCTAGGCGCCAGAGGCGAGTTTTTGTGGGCTGAAGTTTTAGTGGGGTTAGTGTGAATACAATCCAAAAGAATACAACAGAATACAATACAATAGAATATAATACATAGATTAAATTCAATAGCTCTTACTACTTCCCATTAAATAAATTAAATACGTCTTACTTGTTCCCAATCCTTTTCAAAAAAGTAGTTTAAAACGAGGGCCCTTCACTCAACCTTTAACCTCAACCCCGCACGTCACATTGTGTTGTATCTGTGAATGTTGGTTGTGGCCAAATGATAGTTTTCTTTCATTTGTTTAGGTTCCACGGTGTTTGTTGGCTATGTTTTCCACTGTCAGAAGGATGAAAATACAAAGTACAACGCTTGGACGTGGGCGAAGACGTCACCGGTGAGTCCTTCCTTCCTATTTATTTACCTTCTAGATGCTAGAGGCTAAGTGTTAGAGGCTAAGTGTTAGAGCCTAAGTGTTAAAGGCAACACAATACGAACAACACAACACAATACGAACAACTCAACACAATATGAACAACACAATATGAACAACACAACACAATACGAACAACACAACACATTACGAACAACACAACACAATACGAACAACACAACGATACTGCACTGAACAACACGATACCGCACTGAGAAACACGATACCGCACTGAACAACACGATACCGCACTGAACAACACCATGCCGCACTGAACACCATGCCACACTGAACAACACCATCCCGCACTGAACAACACCATGCCGCACTAAATAACACCATGCCGCACTGAACAACACCATGCCTCACTGAACGACACCATGCCGCACTGAAAGACACTATGCCGCACTGAACGACACCATGCCGCACTGAAAGACACCATCCCGCACTGAACACCATGCCGCACTGAACAACACCATCCTGCACTGAACAACACCATCCCGCACTGAACAACACCATGCCGCACTGAACAACATTATGCCGCACTGAACATTATGCCGCACTGAACAACACCATGCCGCACTGAACAACACCATGCCGCACTGAACAACACTATGCCGCACTGAACAACACCATGCCGCACTGAACAACACCATGCCGCACTGAACAACACCATGCCGCACTGAACAACACCATGCCGCACTGAACAACATTATGCCGCACTGAACAACACCATGCCGCACTGAAAAACACCATCCTGCACTGAACAACACCATTCCGCATTGAACACCATGCCGCACTGAACAACACCATCCCGCACTGAACAACACCATCCCGCACTGAACACCATGCCGCACTGAACAACATTATGCCGCACTGAACAACATTATGCCGCACTGAACAACACCATGCCGCACTGAACAACACCATGCCGCACTGAACAACACCATGCCGCACTGAACAACATTATAACGCACTGAACAACACCATCCCGCACTGAACAACACCATGCCGCACTAAACAACATTATGCCGCACTGAACAACATTATGCCGAAATGAACAACACCATGCTGCACTGAACAACACCATGCCGCACTGAACAACACCATGCCGCACTGAACAACACCATGCCGCACTGAACAACACGATCCCGCATTGAACACCATCCCGCACTGAACAACACCATGCCTCACTGAACAACACCATGCCGCACTGAACAACACCATGCCGCACTGAACAACACCATGCCGCACTGAACAACACCATTCCGCACTGAACAACACCATTCCGCACTGAACAACACCATGCCGCACTGAACAACATTATGCTGCACTGAACAACACCATGCCGCACTGAACAACACCATGCCGCACTGAAAAACATTATGCCGCACTGAACAACACCATGCCGCACTGAACAACACCATCCCGAACTGAACAACACCATGCCGCATTGAACAACACCATGCCGCACTGAACAACACCATCCTGCACTGATCAACACCATCCCGCACTGAACAACACCATGCCGCACTGAACAACACCATGCCGCACTGAACAACACCATGCCGCAATGAACAACACCATCCCGCACTGAACAACATTATGCCGCACTGAACAACATTATGCCGCACTGAACTACATTATGCCGCACTGAACAACATTATGCCGCACTGAACAACATTATGCCGCACTGAACAACATTATGCCGCACTGAACAACACCATGCCGCACTGAGCAACACCATGCCGCACTGAACAACACCATGCCGCACTGAACAACACCATGCCGCACTGAACAACACGATACCGCATTGAACAACACCATGCCACACTGAACAACACCATCCTGCACTGAACAACACCATCCCGCACTGAACAACACCATGCCGCACTGAACAACATTATGCCGCACTGAACAACATTATGCCGCACTGAACAACACCATGCCGCACTGAACAACACCATGCCGCACTGAACAACACCATGCCGCAATGAACAACACCATCCCGCACTGAACAACACCATGCCGCACTGAACGACACCATGCCGCACTGAACAACACCATCCCGCACTGAACAACACCATCCCGCACTGAACAACACCATTCCGCACTGAACAACACCATGCCGCACTGAACAACATTACGCTGCACTGAACAACACCATGCCGCACTGAACAACACCATGCCGCACTGAACAACACCATGCCGCATTGAACAACACCATGCCGCATTGAACAACACCATGCCGCACTGAACAACACCATCCTGCACTGAACACCATGCCGCATTGAACAACACCATGCCGCACTGAACAACACCATCCTGCACTGAACAACACCATCCCGCACTGAACAACACCATCCCGCATTGAACAACACCATCCTGCACTGAACAACACCATGCCGCACTCAACAACACCATGCCGCACTGAACAACACCATTCCGCACTGAACAACACCATTCCCACTGAACAACACCATCCTGCACTGAACAACACCATCCCGCACTGAACAACACCATCCTGCACTGAACAACACCATCCTGCACTGAACAACACCATCCTGCACTGAACAACACCATGCCGCACTGAACAACACCATGCCGCACTGAACAACACCATGCCGCACTGAACAACACCATGCCGCACTGAACAACATTATGCCGCACTGAACAACATTATGTCGCACTGAACAACACCATGCCGCACTGAACAACACCATGCTGCACTGAACAACATTATGCCGCACTGAAAAACACCATGCCGCACTGAACAACACCATCCCGCACTGAACAACACCATGCCGCATTGAACAACACCATGCCGCACTGAACAACACCATGCTGCACTGAACAACATTATGCTGCACTGAACAACACGATCCTGCATTGAACAACACCATGCCGCACTGAACAACATTATGCTGCACTGAACAACACGATCCTGCATTGAACAACACCATGCCGCACTGAACAACACCATCCTGCACTGAACAACACCATCCTGCACTGAACAACACCACCCCGCACTGAACAACACGATCCCGCATTGAACAACACCATCCCGCAGTGAACAACACCATGCCGCATTGAACAACACCATGCCGCACTGAACAACACCATGCTGCACTGAACAACATTATGCTGCACTGAACAACACGATCCTGCAATGAACAACACCATGCCGCACTGAACAACACCATCCTGCACTGAACAACACCATGCCGCACTGAACAACATTATGCCGCACTGAACAACACCATGCCGCACTGAACAACACCATGCCGCACTGAACAACACCATGCCGCACTGAACAACACCATGCCGCAATGAACAACACCATCCCGCACTGAACAACACCATGCCGCATTGAACAACACCATGCCGCACTGAACAACACCATCCTGCACTGAACAACACCATGCCGCACTGAACAACACCATGCCGCACTGAACAACACCATGCCGCACTGAACAACATTATGCCGCACTGAACAACATTATGCCGCACTAAACAACATTATGTCGCACTGAACAACACCATGCCGCACTGAACAACACCATGCCGCACTGAACAACATTATGCCGCACTGAACAACACGATCCCGCATTGAACAACACCATCCCGCAGTGAACAACACCATGCCGCATTGAACAACACCATGCCGCACTGAACAACACCATGCTGCACTGAACAACATTATGCTGCACTGAACAACACGATCCTGCATTGAACAACACCATGCCGCACTGAACAACACCATCCTGCACTGAACAACACCATGCCGCACTGAACAACATTATGCCGCACTGAACAACACCATGCCGCACTGAACAACACCATGCCTTACTGAACAACACCATGCCGCACTGAACAACACGACGTCGCACTGAACAACACGACGCCGCACAGAACAACACGACGCCGCACAGAATAACACAATACCGCACAGAACAACACAATACCGCACAAACAGTTTTAGATAATATTACGTCGCAGTCATGTGACGCGGACATGACGTCAATAGGCGGAACTCACGGCAAAATTATAATCCGTGGGCGTGGCTTGCAACAGGAAGTAGGAAAGCGGCAATTCTGGCAAACAAGACACAGCGGTTAGTAACACGATGACTAACAAGGCAAATATTTTTGTTTTCAGCTTGCAACTTGACCGTCTAGAGCGTACAAGGTAATTACAACTGTTTTTTTTTAGCCCTGAAAAGCGAGGGAGTGTGGCGTTTGGGAGGAATGTCGAACTCGGCGTCTGCTTCCAGCCACAGACGCCAAATTTCGACGATTATTTCGACTGGTCAACGGTTGTAAATTATTGCGTTGACTAAAAACTTTATTTAACTCTACTCTTAACTTTGCCGTTTCAGATATGCGGGTATTACACCGCGGAAATGACGTCAATAGGCTGAACTCTCGCCAAAATTCAAATCTGTGGGCGCAATGGCCTTGAGCGAGACACCGGATACAAACACGACGATTATCAACAGAAATATCTTTATTTTCTGCTTGCAAGTGGACCGTCTAGAGCGTACACGGTAAGTACAACTCATTGTGTTTAAAAAGATTTACGTTTGTGTAGTTTGCGTTGCGTTGTATCTGTGAATGTTGGTTGAGGCTAAATGTTAATGTTTAATTTCATTCCTTTAGGTTCCACGGTGTTTGTTGGCTGTATGTTTTCCACTGCAAGAAGAGGCTCGTATCATTGACCAGCAGGAGCTACAATGGTGAGTACCCCTTTCGTCTTCCATTTATGTTAAACACTTCCTATTTCATGTCTAACAGTACTCGATTTAACAAATAACCATAAATAAATACAGTGTGGGCAGTCACGTTAACATATGTGATTATCCTGCCTAATATGTTTATCACAAATATGTCACTAATCACTAATATGTTTATTTGTTTATCACAACACCTTTGGACCTTCAGCAATCGATTATTTCCCTTCATCTACATAGAGACAGAACGATGGTGTCTTAAACATCTCATTCATTTCACCAAATAACTTCACGCAGGTGGATAACGGCCGTCTCGGTCACGCTATGTTGCGTGATGCAGTTTTGAAGAACCAAATGCATTTATTCAATGAATAAGTCAAGCTAGTTCTATGTTTATGATGTTGTAAGTTACGGTACCGATTGAAGTTGAGTTCGAAGCCAGTGGAAAACAGCGCTGCGTTTGTGCTCTCCAGGTACAAATGTTGTGATCTCTGACTGACGACCGGGCGAGACTCGAGTAAGAGATGTCCAAACGAGCTCCGGCAGGGCGGGCCAAGGCGGAGCGAACGGACGCCCTTCAGGCCGCCAATGACGAGCTGAGAACCAAACTGATGGACGTCCAGTTAGAACTTCAGCAGGAGAAGAACAAGGTGAAAACCTCAACAGACAGACACTGCCTGCCTCCCTGCCTGCCTCCCTGCCTGCCTCCCTCGCTCCCTCCCTCCCAGTTTTCCCGATGTAGATTAGACATGCGTGTGCCATGACTGTGTCAGCCTACATCAACAAATGCACCGAGGACGTCAGCACCACTAAGAATATCATCACCCGGGGCAACCAACGACCCTGGATGACTGAGGAGGTACGTCAAACGCTACGAGCGCGGAACTCTGCCTTCAAGTCTGGCGACAAGGAGACACTGAGGACAGCGAGAGCCAACTTGAACCGTGCCATCAGGATAGCGAAGCGAGACCGCAGTCGAAAATTTCAGGATCGTTTCCACGACGTCAAAAACATCAGGAGTATGTGGCAAGGCATACGGGCGATTACAGACTACAACTCACTCTCCCCCCCCCCCCCCCCCCGGTGGGTGTAGTTGATGCTGACTTTCTAAATGGTCTAAATAACTTCTTTGGGAGGTTCGAGGCACTAAACGGCACTCCAGCAGTTAAAACTGTCCCCCATCAGGAAGAGGAGGTACTCTGCCTTGACTCCGCCGATGTGTTGAAGACCCTGAGGAGAGTCAACCCCTGTAAGGCCCCTGGCCCCGACAACATTCCTGGGCGTGTGTTCAGGGAATGTGCAAGTCATCTGGCTGGGGTCATCACAGACATTTTTAACACCTCGCTGGGCCAAGCCACAGTGCCGGCGTGCTTTAAGACTGCCTCCATCATTCCGGTGCCGAAGAAACCTCAAATCACCTCATTTAATGATTACCGGCCTGTTGCACTGACTCCGGTTATGATGAAGTGCTTCGAAAGGCTGCTTAAAGGTCACATCGTTTCCAGACTCCCCCTATTATTTGACCCGTTCCAGTTTGCCGACCGGCAAAACCGCTCCACTCAGGACGCCATCTCCTCCGTTCTTCACCTGAGCCTGGCTCACCTGGAGGAGAAGAACACCCATGTGCGGAGGCTGTTCCTGGACTTCAGCTCAGCGTTTGACACCATCATCCCACAGCATCTGGTAGGAAAATTGGAACACCTGGGCTTCAACACCCCCCTTCGCAACTGGCTGCTAGACTTCCTCAGCAACAGACCTCAGTCAGTCCGGGTCGGACAGAACACCTCTGATGTCATCACCCTCAGCACAGGCTCCCTTCAGGGCTGCGTCCTGAGCCCCCTGCTGTTCACCCTGATGACACACGACTGCGTCCTCAGGTTCACCACCAATCACATCGTGAAGTCAGCAGACGACACAACGGTGGTGGGGCTCATCAGAGACAACAACGACCTGGACTACAGAGAGGAGGTGGAGCAGCTGGTGGGCTGGTGCAGAGAAAACACCCTGATCCTGAATGAGGAGAAGATGAAGGAGATCATCGTCGACTTCAGGAAAAAACAGCCTCACCACGCTCCACTGATCATCAACAGCTCAGCTGTGGAGGTGGTCAGCACCACCAAATTCCTGGGGGTCCACATCACAGAAGACCTCACCTGGACTATGAACACTACGGCACTGGTCAAGAGGGCACAGAAGCGCTTGTACTTACAGCGGAGGATGAGGAGAGCCCACCTGCCCCCACCCATCATGAGGACGTTCTACAGGAGCACCATAGAGAGCATTCTGACAAGCTGTCTCTCTGTGTGGTGTGGAGGCTGCACCGCCTCCGATTGGAAGAACGTGAGGAGAGTGGTGAGGACAGCAGAGAGGATCATAGGGGCTCCTCTTCCCTCCATTCAGGACATTTCATCTCAGCGCTGCATGTCCCGTGCCCGTAACATCATCAATGACCCATCACACCCCCACCATGGACTGTTCTCCCTGCTGCCCTCTGGGAAGAGGTTTGCAGCATCCGCTGCAGGTCCACCAGGTTCTGCAACAGCTTTTTCCCTGCTGTCATCAGACTGTTGAACACTAGAACTGTTGAGCTCTAAACTGAACTCTGCATCACACATTCACAGAACTGTACTTTATGACACTACGGACCTCTATCTTGCACTATCTCGCACTACCAACTTTACTGAACTTGTATAAACCCTTTAAATAGAAGTTTAATACATGGTTTAGCATTCCTCTGCACACTCTTGAATACTGTTTTGCCTACTTGCACTATTGCATAATTATCACTGCTGCACTTTATACTTATTTTTAATATATATATATATATATATATATATATATATATATATATATATATATATAGTATATGTATATATATATATTTTCATAGGATATGTTACTTCTATTCAACTGCAATATCACTACTTTGTTGTAAGACGTATGCAACGGAATTTCGTTTTGTATGCACCATGTGCAGACAAGATGACAATAAAGTTTGTCTAAGTCTAAGTCTAAGTCATGTCAGGTCAGCTGTCTGGAGAGAGAGAGAAGTCAGGACCTGCGGGCGGAGCACCACCGTGCCACCGCCGCCATGACGGAACTCAAAAGCAAACTCCATGAGGAGAAGCAGAAAGAGTTAGCCATTACCAGGGAGACATTACTGCGGCAGCATGAAATGGAGCTGATGAGAGTGATCAAAATCAAAGATGGAGAGATCCAGCGACTGAATGCCTTGGTCCTCAGCCTGAGGGACGGCTCCATGGACAAGGTGATCCGCTCTATCCGTGTCTGACTATCCGCACGCCACGTCGGGCTTCGATGCGGCCGCTACCGTATTGTGTAGCTTGTCCCCAGTAAGCGTCGCGGCGCTCCGTTGCGGTCTCAACGGCCTGGTGTGGCGCAATGTCTGCTCAGGTGAGGAGGGGGGGCGCTTTGCTGGCGGAGGTGGAGGAGACGCGGCGGTGTCGGGAGACCGAGCGGTGTCGCCTCCACCAGGAGCGCGGAAGAAGCCCTGGCAGCGGCCCAGCAGGCCTGGCAGTCCCGAGCGGCCGAGCTCCGATCGGCTCATCACCAGCATCGGGAGGAGCTGAGCCGAACCAAGAGAGACTGCGAGAGGGAGATCCGCCGACTGGTAGGACTGATCAGATGCGCGGTGCGTGGCTATGTTCCCAATTTCGTTGTATACCTGCAGTGCAATGACACCTAAGGCATTCTATTCTATTCTATTTCACAAGAAGAAAATGTCCGGTTGCTCGCTTCGCTTTTGTCACAGCAAAGGTGTTCCAGTCGATTCAAGAAAAAAAATTGGCCGGTTGCTCTCTTTGTTTTTGTCACAATTCTGGCAAATGAGTTTGCCCGCCTGCCTGAGCGCTCCCCGTTTGTACATCCAGACGGATGAGATCAAGCTGAAAGACAGAGCGGTTAGTGTTTTGGATGAAGCCCTGGGGCCGGCCACGTCCACCGCCTTCAGCTGCAGACTCAGGCTGCCGAGCAGCAGATCGCTGCCCTGAGGGATTCCCAAAGGGCGGGCCTAAACTACCCTGGAAGTGGGGTCAACGCCGCTACTAGCAATCCTCTTCATTGCGTAAGCCACCTCATCACACACTTGCAGTACGCATGACTTAGTTCGTTGCTGGAGGAAGGTAGCACAAAAACAGTTTTGAACTTTGAACGAGTGCTTGTGTGTGTGTGTTGCGGGGCGTTTTCAGTCTCAGGAGGATCGGGACACGTGACGGTTTCATCTGAAAATCGCTGAGCTCAGCGCAGTCATCAGGAACCTGGAGGATCGAAACGCCCTGCTTTCTGAAGAGCGCAATGAACTGGTAATTTATTGACGGCACGCTTGAAGGTTTGCGCTACGTTTGATGCGCGCCATCCAGCGAGGCACCCATTGCGCTTGCTTATTAGTTGAGCGGCGCGTCGAGTCGGTTGCCTGGTAGATGTCTTTTATTGGGAGCCAAAGCCACGATTCCGTTCAAACCGATGCAAAAGGAATGGATACGTTCTGGCCCGCGTGTTGTGCGTCTTTCACATCCCGCACTTCATGCTTGCAGCTAAAGCGACTGAGAGAAACAGAAAGCCAGTTTCTGCCACTCCTGTACAAAAACAAACGCCTGAGCAGGAAGAATGAAGAACTCTCGCTGGTGCTGTGTCGCCTTGAAAACAAAGTGCGCTTTGTCACCCAGGAGAACGAGGAGATGGCAAGCTTGGTAAGTCGACGCGGACAACGGCGGCGTGCCAACAGAGTCCACTGCATTTGTGTTCCACAGAGAAGGCCTAGTTCGCTCAATGACCTGGACCGCGGTTGCGGCCAGCAGGACGGTGAAATGGAGTTCCTTCAAGTTGTGGAGCAGCGGCACATCATCGACGACTTGTCCAAGGTCTTCAGGCAGGCGACTCGGTGCACGTACGGCAGCGCCACGCTCGCTCGCTGTCGCCAGGAAATCTTTTCCGTCCAAAGCTTGGCCGGCGGCCGCCATCCAAAAAATTGGCCCCCTTAAATTCCGACCTTTCAAGCAGGAGCATTGTGCGCACGCGTTTGAACACGCTTTAGACTTGTTTTGCCGTTTTCAGCAGCTCAAAGCTCCCGTTTTGTCAGCGCCTTTGCCACTCGCTGTGCGCTGAAAACGACGGACTTGCCCGGCTGCTCAGCCCGTCAACCATGAGCCGCGAGCGCGACATCATTGTCCGTAGGCAGCTAGTGGCAAAATGCACCCTGTTAGAGTTGCGCTCGCTCCAACTTATTTTGCAAGAACCACACGGGAGACAAGTAAGTTCTTTTGGACACCTGCAGGTGGAGAGTCCATCCGTTGTACGAATGAAGTCTGACTCTCGGCTCCTGCACGAGCATTTTAATTAAGAGAAACAGGGTGGGTGTAAGAGTGGATTGAATAGAGGAAGCCCTTGACCTCTAGTCAAAACATAGCAAGGGGTGTTTTACGACTTTGTGTAGGAAGGGATAAGCGATAGGGATAAATAAGGGATAAATAATATTATTTATTACAGGTTGCAGTCAAAGTCAAAGCAACATAATGATACGATAAAGATAATCTGGAAAACCCTGACACACCCTGTAGTTGTCACTTTTGGAAAAGACGAGCGTCCCTCCAATCATCGCCGGTGACGTGTTTTTCAGGCTCTGGAGACAGGAGCTCATGTCAGAAATGTCATTGTGAGTCGCGTTTGTTTCTGCGCCGGAGCCGTTCGTTCCCTTTGCATCCAAAGAATCTCAAAGGCGGATTATTTGTGTCGACAGGAGAGAGATTTGCTGCTACGATACCGACGTCGAGAATCTCTGAGGAGGAACAAAGCGTGAGGTCCTGCAAGGTGAGTCTGTTTGTTTGCGGCTGCTTGGTGTTGCGCAAGATGAAATGGCCTTTTTCTCGCTATCGTTCCTCTCGTCGATTCATCGTGAGGTGTCGCTTCAGTTTGTTCAGAGAGATGTTTGCTTCCGCGCCCGCAGGTCATCGAAACATTTTACGGCTACGACGAAGACGTGTTGGTGGACTCGGACGGATCGTCCTTGTCTTTTCACACCGACAGAACCCCCGACACGGAACCCGAAGAGGTAGCCCGCCATTTCTGCCAGCGTATTGGCACCAAACATTCCTCTTCAGCCTGGAATCGGACTCGTCTTTGCGTCGCGGGTGCTTTGTCGCCGGTCTGACTGATTCTGGTACTAGTGCTGTGTTGCATTGGTGTGTGCATGAAGAGGCGGAGCTTCGCTACCGCCAGCTGACGCAAGAATATCAAGCGCTGCAACGAGCCTACGCTCTGCTAGCCCAGACCAGCGAAGGGGACTACGACGCCGAGAAGGAGATCAAGGTGGCGCCCCTTCCCGCAACCCCCGGCCGGGTCGCAGCCTCCCCGTTCTCACCCAGCCTCGGGTGTTCTCTGGTCTGAAAGGAGGAGGAGGAGCCTCCCTCCTCCTCCTTTCAGACCAGAGAAAAGCTGATGGTAGAAATGGGTCACTATCAAAGCAGAGTAGCAGATCTGGAGTCAGCGCTGAAGCAACAAGGACAGGTAAGCTCATCAATGAGCACACCTTTTTCTCAGACAAAATAGCTACATTCTTCAGTCACTCATTCGTCTGGCATTACTGGACCAACCCCCCCCCCCGAATGTGGCTGGGAAAATGCGGAGAAAAGCAAATGTCATTTTCCAGTCAACCAAAGAATTTGTGGATGAAAATGACACAACATTCCAAAGCTGTCCACGCGTTTGTCTCTTCTAGAATGTCAAGTGGGTGGAGGAGAAGCAGCTGCTGCGTCAGAGCAATCAGCAGTTGGCCGAAAAGGTGACGGAAAGAAAGGCGCTGGGCGGAGTCGCTTGGCGTCACACCCGTCGGGAAGCCCCGCAGATGAGGTCTGACTGTCTTTTCAGGTCAGGCGGATGGAGGCGGAAGAAGCGCGTCTGAAAGAGCACATCCAGGATATCCGAGACCAAAACGAACTGCTTGAGTTCCGCATCCTGGAGCTGGAGGTGGGAAGACTCGCACAAGCGTGTTGAGGCCAGAGATGTGACGGACGGACGGACGGACGGACGGATGCATGCCTCTGCCTTTCAGGAGAGGGAGTGGCGCTCCCCCGTCTTGAAGTTTCTGCAAGTCCGTTTCCCAGACGGCCTCAGCCCTTTGCAGATCTACTGCGAGGCCGAGGGCGTGAGCGTACGTAAGGCGTCCCTCGCAACCCTAACCTTAACCCGAGGTCCCAGAACACCTTACATTGCTCCTTGCGCCTTTCCCCCGGACATCGTCATCAGTGATCTGATGAAGAAGCTGGACATCCTGGGCTATAACGCCGTAAGTGTATGTCGAACTCCTTATGTTCGCACTCCACGAGACTCGGCGGCTCAAATGTGACTTTTGGAAGGCTTTGCGCTGAAAGAAGCTTGTTGACGCTGTGCCTTTGGGCTCTTCTATGTTCTGCAAGCAGAAGGGCTACCTGGATGAAGAGTTGGACTTCAGGAAGTGTTCCATGGACCAGGCTCATAAGGTAAGCCTCCCTCAAATCTCCCGCCGGACCACTGATGGACGAGGATTGCGGCCCAGAGGATCCTGGAGCTGGAGGCCATGTTGTACGAGGCGCTACCGCAGCGGGACTGCCCCGCCACGGACGGCGAAAAAGCCAGCCACGCTGGCGTGAATGACGTGCTGACGGCGGATCAGAGAGAAGAGCTTAGGAGCGCCGTGGACCAATGGAAGCGAGCCCTGATGTGCGAGTTGAGGGAGCGCGACGCTTGCATCCTCCAAGAGAGAATGGATCTGCTGCACAGCGCGCAACAGGTAAGGGCCCAAAGCCAGCCCGGCACTTACTTGCACGCTTACTGGCTTTTGAATGCCACTTTCCATTTGTCCGTCCTAGAGGAACAAAGAGCTGAAAGAATTCATCGAAGCTCAGAAGAGACAAATCAAACAATTGGAGGAGAAGTTTCTGTTTCTCTTTCTATTCTTCTCCTTGGCCTTCATTCTGTGGCCCTAACACCAGCTGGTGAGTGAGCTCCAGCGGCACCGCACTCGACACCTCCGATACACTGCCAGCCGGTCTCAGACGTTGGCAGACGCTCCGATGCCAACGTATACCCCCCGCCACGGTGACAGAGGCACCGCGTCACACCGGCGCTCATCCAATCAGAAGGCAGGAAAAGCAAATTCACATGCAGGGCACTTTTGAACCAGAAGAGAGCGCCACAAAAAACGGTTGTTGCCCCAAACGCGCACTAAAAAGGGTCAGAATAACAAGAGTCCCACTGGCCAGCCGGGGCCACCCGTCCAGCTGTTTCTTCAGGGGGGAAAAAAATTGGAGTCACCGGTGAGTACATTTTGCATTTAGCTCTGCTTTTCTGCTTCTGTCTTCAAGTGTGTGGCATCCTGCGATCAAAGATTCAGCCAACCCCAAAGCGGTTGACCTCAACGTCCCACCACCATGCCTACCAGAGCAGGTGACATGATGCTTTGGACATCCTTCCGTCTCAGATGCCCAAAAGTACTCTTTGCCACATCTGCGGCAATACGGTGTCTTTTCAAAGGTGCAAATAAATCCAGCGTGGGCGGAACACGCACGTCTTCGGTTTTTCCCGCTTTGTTTGTGTGACAGCTGTTGTGAAAATTTTATACAAATAAAGTTGTATAGTACAGGTTTGGCCAAGCCGCAACTCCCGAACCGCATGCGGCTCTTTTATGTTCATATCAACATTGTGTGTGTGTGTGTGTGTGTGGGGGGGGGGGGGGGGGGGGGTTGTGCGTGTTGGCTTCACTTGAGTTCAATTTGGTATTTTGGTCATAAGCGCATGTGGTGAAATTCCACAAAGTAGGATGGGCAAACACATTTCTTTAAACTATGAGTGTCAATTGGGCTCTCGAAATGGCAGGGAAAAGATGCACAGCAAAACGAAAATACGTAGATGAACACAGGACGTTTTAATCAGAGTGGGAAAGTTTCTATTTTTTGTTGAACGTGATGGCAAACCATTCTGCCTGATATGTCAGACCTCAGCGCATTTCAAAGATTCAAATCTTCAGCGCCATGCACTTCAGCTCACTCCATGCTAACATTGATCAGGCGTCGAACCCGCAACATCATGCTTAAGAGGTGGCCATGCTAACCAGTGCGCCATTATGTCAACGCATAATAACTAAGTCTACTGATCAAAACAGCGGTTACTATATGACGTCGCTACGTCGTGGTCACGTGACGCAGACAAGACGTCAATGGACGTGGGCAGAGTTAACTTGTTTAAAAGGGAGTGGGCAGAAGAAATATTTAATTTATTTAAATCTATTTTGAGTGCACACCATTATGCCAATGCATAACAACTGTAAATCTACTAAACAAAACAGCGGTTGCTATTTGACATCTGCCACGTCGTGGTCACGTGACATACGTGACGTCGATGGGCGTAACTTTCGCCGGAATTCAAATCCGCGGGGAGAGTTAACTTGAGAGTGGGCAGAAGAACTATTCAATTTATTTAAATCTATTTGGTGTGTGCGCCATTATGTCAATGCATAACAACTGTAAGTCTACTAAACAAAACAGCGGTTGCTATAGGACGTCTGCCACGTCGTGGTCACGTGACGCGGACGTGACGTCGACGCCTACTTTACATCCCACCGATCACAGGACCCCTCGGCTGCATAACCGTGCCCCCTTCCCAACCAATCGGATTTGCTATACGCGAAAACGACGCCAATGGAAAGAGCTTCCGCCCAAATTTAAATCCGTGGGCGTGGCTCGCAGCAGGAAGTAGGAAAATGGCGGCGATGTTGACAAAGACACGGCGGATGGTAACATACGACTAACAAGAGAAATATTTTTATTTTCTGCTTGCAACTGGACCGTCCAGAGCGTACACGGTAAGTACAACTCATCGTTTTTAAAAAGAAGTACTTTTGTTGCCCTGAAAAGCGAGTGAGCGTGGCGTTTGTGGGGGACGTCGAATTTCGACGATTCTTTCTGGTCAACGGTTGTAAATGATTGTGTTGATTAAAAAAGAAAACTTGATGTAACTCTACTTTTAACTGCCGTTTCAGATAGATTTGGAATTGCATCACATCCAATTTTGCCTAGAGCGTACACGGTAAGTAACACTCGTTGTGTTTAAGGAGATTTACGTTTGTAATAGCAGAAGTGTAGCCGCGTTGCGTTGTACGTGTGAATGTTGGTCCAGGCGAAATGTTAATGTTTAATTTCATTCCTTTAGGTTCCACGGTGTTTGTTGGCTGCAAGTTTTCCACTGCAAGAAGAGGCTCATATCATTGACCAGGAGCGAGCTACAATGGTGAGTAGCCATAACATTTATGTTAAACACTTCCTATTTCATGTCTAACAGTACTTGATTTAACAAATAACCATAAATAAATACAGTGTGGGCACTGAAGTTAACATATGTGATTATACTGCCTAATCTGTCACCGAGTAGATTGTTGCAAAGTAATATAAGATCCAAAGTTGTAATTCAGAATAGTTTTCAAAAGAAGGCCATTAGAATTATATACAAGTCTGATTACCCTGAACAAGCTATTAATTAAATCACAAATTCTTCAATTCAAAGATTTGGTAGATTATCAGACAAATAATGTCTAACAGTAATTGATTTAACACATCACGATAAGTAGATTGAGTGTGGGCACTCTCAAGTTAACATATTTGATTATACTGCCTAATCTGTTACAGAGTATGTTGTTGCCAAGTAATGTAGAATAGATCCAAAGTAGTAATCCAGAATAGTTTTGAAGAGGCCATTAGAATAATAAACAAATCTGATTACCTTGAACATAATAACAAGCTAAGTGTTTAATATGTCCTATGAAGTCAAAATTGGGCACCATCATGTGGTGAAATTTGGAATTGCATCACATCCAATTTTGCCTGGGAACAAACAGATTAAATAAATCTTAGTTTTGAATAAGCCACTCCTTCTCAAACAAGTAAACTCTGCCCATTTCGCGCAGTAGATGTTCTGTTAATATCTAGTATTTATACAAAGTCATAATTTAAATTGCTTTCAACCTTCATTCATCGGTTCAACCAACATTACTCGCTCTTATTACCAACTTGTATTGATTTAACTAAGCGTTTAATACTTCCTATCAGGTCTCAAGGCAAGATTTGGCAAAATACAGTTTCAGCAAATCCAATTTTGCCAGGGAACAAAAATAGATTAAATAAACTAAATAAGTCTTCTTCCCATTAAATAAATCAGAAAAGTCTGTCTTGTAACCAGTCCTCTTCAAACAAGTAAAGTCTGCCCATTTTGTGCCGTAGATTTTGTGTCTATGCCTAGTATTTAAACAAAATCATAATTTAAACGACTTCTTTCCTTCATTCACTTTGGAAATTTGGAATTGCAGCAAATCGAATTTTGCCAGGGAACAAAAATAGATCAATTAAACTAAATAAGTCTTCTTCCCATTAAATAAATTAAAAAAGTCTGTCTTGTAACCAGTCCTTTTCAAACAAGTAAAGTCTGCCCATTTTGTGCCGTCGATTTTGTGTTAATGCCTAGTATTTATACAAAATCATAATTTAAAGGACTTCATTCCTTCATTCACTTTGGAAATTTGGAATTGCAGCACATCAAATTTTGCCTGGGAAGAAAAGTAGATTAAATAAATTTAATAAGTCTTACTACTTCCCATTAAATAAATTAAATACGTCTTACTTGTTCCCACTCCTTTTCAAAACAGTAGTTTAAAACGAGGGCCCTTCACTCAATCTTTAACCTCAACCCCGCACGTTGTGTTGTATCTGTGAATGTTGGTTGTGGCCAAATGATAGTTTTCTTTCATTCGTTTAGGTTCCAAGAAAACTTGATGTAACTCTACTTTTAACTGCCGTTTCAGATAAGCGGGTATTACGTCGCAGTCATGTGCCGCGGATATGACGTAATTGCCCGAACCTCCGCCAAAATTCAAATCTGTTGGCGCGATGGCCGTGAGCCACTGAGCAGCGACGATTATCAACGGAAATATCTTTATTTTCTGCTTGCAACTGGACCGTCTAGAGCGTACACGGTAAGTAACACTCATTGTGTTTAAGGAGATTTACGTTTGTAATAGCAGAAGTGTAGCCGCGTTGCGTTGTACGTGTGAAAATTGGTCGAGGCGAAATGTTAATGTTTAATTTCATTCCTTTAGGTTCCACGGTGTTTGTTGGCTGCAAGTTTTCCACTGCAAGAAGAGGCTCGTATCATTGACCAGGAGCGAGCTACAATGGTGAGTAGCCATAACATTTATGTTAAACACTTCCTATTTCATGTCTAACAGTACTTGATTTAACAAATAACCATAAATAAATACAGTGTGGGCACTGAAGTTAACATATGTGATTATACTGCCTAATCTGTCACCGAGTAGATTGTTGCAAAGTAATATAAGATCCAAAGTTGTAATTCAGAATAGTTTTCAAAAGAAGGCCATTAGAATTATATACAAGTCTGATTACCCTGAACAAGCTATTAATTAAATCACAAATTCTTCAATTCAAAGATTTGGTAGATTATCAGACAAATAATGTCTAACAGTAATTGATTTAACACATCACGATAAGTAGATTGAGTGTGGGCACTCTCAAATTAACATATATGATTATACTGCCTAATCTGTTACAGAGTATGTTGTTGCCAAGTAATGTAGAATAGATCCAAAGTAGTAATCCAGAATAGTTTTGAAGAGGCCATTAGAATAATAAACAAATCTGATTACCTTGAACATAATAACAAGCTAAGTGTTTAATATGTCCTATGAAGTCAAAATTGGGCACCATCATGTGGTGAAATTTGGAATTGCATCACATCCAATTTTGCCTGGGAACAAACAGATTAAATAAATCTTAGTTTTGAATAAGCCACTCCTTCTCAAACAAGTAAACTCTGCCCATTTCGCGCAGTAGATGTTCTGTTAATATCTAGTATTTATACAAAGTCATAATTTAAATTGCTTTCAACCTTCATTCATCGGTTCAACCAACATTACTCGCTCTTATTACCAACTTGTATTGATTTAACTAAGCGTTTAATACTTCCTATCAGGTCTCAAGGCAAGATTTGGCAAAATACAATTTCAGCAAATCCAATTTTGCCAGGGAACAAAAATAGATTAAATAAACTAAATAAGTCTTCTTCCCATTAAATAAATCAGAAAAGTCTGTCTTGTAACCAGTCCTCTTCAAACAAGTAAAGTCTGCCCATTTTGTGCCGTAGATTTTGTGTCTATGCCTAGTATTTAAACAAAATCATAATTTAAACGACTTCTTTCCTTCATTCACTTTGGAAATTTGGAATTGCAGCAAATCGAATTTTGCCAGGGAACAAAAATAGATCAATTAAACTAAATAAGTCTTCTTCCCATTAAATAAATTAAAAAAGTCTGTCTTGTAACCAGTCCTTTTCAAACAAGTAAAGTCTGCCCATTTTGTGACGTCGATTTTGTGTTAATGCCTAGTATTTATACAAAATCATAATTTAAAGGACTTCATTCCTTCATTCACTTTGGAAATTTGGAATTGCAGCACATCAAATTTTGCCTGGGAAGAAAAGTAGATTAAATAAATTTAATAAGTCTTACTACTTCCCATTAAATAAATTAAATACGTCTTACTTGTTCCCACTCCTTTTCAAAAAAGTAGTTTAAAACGAGGTCCCTTCACTCAACCTTTAACCCTATTTATTCACCTTCTAGGCTAAGTGTTGAAGGCTAAGTGTTAAAGGCTAAGTGTTAAAGGCTAAGTGTTAGAGGCTAAGTGCCAGAGGCTAGGCGCCAGAGGCGAGTTTTTGTGGGCTGAAGTTTTAGTGGGGTTAGTGTGAATACAATCCAAAAGAATACAACAGAATACAATACAATAGAATATAATACATAGATTAAATTCAATAGCTCTTACTACTTCCCATTAAATAAATTAAATACGTCTTACTTGTTCCCAATCCTTTTCAAAAAAGTAGTTTAAAACGAGGGCCCTTCACTCAACCTTTAACCTCAACCCCGCACGTCACATTGTGTTGTATCTGTGAATGTTGGTTGTGGCCAAATGATAGTTTTCTTTCATTCGTTTAGGTTCCACGGTGTTTGTTGGCTATGTTTTCCACTGTCAGAAGGATGAAAATACAAAGTACAACGCTTGGACGTGGGCGAAGACGTCACCGGTGAGTCCTTCCTTCCTATTTATTTACCTTCTAGATGCTAGAGGCTAAGTGTTAGAGGCTAAGTGTTAGAGCCTAAGTGTTAAAGGCAACACAATACGAACAACACAACACAATACGAACAACTCAACACAATATGAACAACACAATATGAACAACACAACACAATACGAACAACACAACACATTACGAACAACACAATACGAACAACACAACGATACTGCACTGAACAACACGATACCGCACTGAGAAACACGATACCGCACTGAACAACACGATACCGCACTGAACAACACCATGCCGCACTGAACACCATGCCACACTGAACAACACCATCCCGCACTGAACAACACCATGCCGCACTAAATAACACCATGCCGCACTGAACAACACCATGCCTCACTGAACGACACCATGCCGCACTGAAAGACACTATGCCGCACTGAACGACACCATGCCGCACTGAAAGACACCATCCCGCACTGAACACCATGCCGCACTGAACAACACCATCCTGCACTGAACAACACCATCCCGCACTGAACAACACCATGCCGCACTGAACAACATTATGCCGCACTGAACATTATGCCGCACTGAACAACACCATGCCGCACTGAACAACACCATGCCGCACTGAACAACATTATGCCGCACTGAACAACACCATGCCGCACTGAACAACACCATGCCGCACTGAACAACACCATGCCGCACTGAACAACACCATGCCGCACTGAACAACATTATGCCGCACTGAACAACACCATGCCGCACTGAAAAACACCATCCTGCACTGAACAACACCATTCCGCATTGAACACCATGCCGCACTGAACAACACCATCCCGCACTGAACAACACCATCCCGCACTGAACACCATGCCGCACTGAACAACATTATGCCGCACTGAACAACATTATGCCGCACTGAACAACACCATGCCGCACTGAACAACACCATGCCGCACTGAACAACACCATGCCGCACTGAACAACATTATAACGCACTGAACAACACCATCCCGCACTGAACAACACCATGCCGCACTAAACAACATTATGCCGCACTGAACAACATTATGCCGAAATGAACAACACCATGCTGCACTGAACAACACCATGCCGCACTGAACAACACCATGCCGCACTGAACAACACCATGCCGCACTGAACAACACGATCCCGCATTGAACACCATCCCGCACTGAACAACACCATGCCTCACTGAACAACACCATGCCGCACTGAACAACACCATGCCGCACTGAACAACACCATGCCGCACTGAACAACACCATTCCGCACTGAACAACACCATGCCGCACTGAACAACATTATGCTGCACTGAACAACACCATGCCGCACTGAACAACACCATGCCGCACTGAAAAACATTATGCCGCACTGAACAACACCATGCCGCACTGAACAACACCATCCCGAACTGAACAACACCATGCCGCATTGAACAACACCATGCCGCACTGAACAACACCATCCTGCACTGATCAACACCATCCCGCACTGAACAACACCATGCCGCACTGAACAACACCATGCCGCACTGAACAACACCATGCCGCAATGAACAACACCATCCCGCACTGAACAACATTATGCCGCACTGAACAACATTATGCCGCACTGAACTACATTATGCCGCACTGAACAACATTATGCCGCACTGAACAACATTATGCCGCACTGAACAACATTATGCCGCACTGAACAACACCATGCCGCACTGAGCAACACCATGCCGCACTGAACAACACCATGCCGCACTGAACAACACCATGCCGCACTGAACAACACGATACCGCATTGAACAACACCATGCCACACTGAACAACACCATCCTGCACTGAACAACACCATCCCGCACTGAACAACACCATGCCGCACTGAACAACATTATGCCTCACTGAACAACATTATGCCGCACTGAACAACACCATGCCGCACTGAACAACACCATGCCGCACTGAACAACACCATGCCGCAATGAACAACACCATCCCGCACTGAACAACACCATGCCGCACTGAACGACACCATGCCGCACTGAACAACACCATCCCGCACTGAACAACACCATCCCGCACTGAACAACACCATTCCGCACTGAACAACACCATGCCGCACTGAACAACATTACGCTGCACTGAACAACACCATGCCGCACTGAACAACACCATGCCGCACTGAACAACACCATGCCGCATTGAACAACACCATGCCGCATTGAACAACACCATGCCGCACTGAACAACACCATCCTGCACTGAACACCATGCCGCATTGAACAACACCATGCCGCACTGAACAACACCATCCTGCACTGAACAACACCATCCCGCACTGAACAACACCATCCCGCATTGAACAACACCATCCTGCACTGAACAACACCATGCCGCACTCAACAACACCATGCCGCACTGAACAACACCATTCCGCACTGAACAACACCATTCCCACTGAACAACACCATCCTGCACTGAACAACACCATCCCGCACTGAACAACACCATCCTGCACTGAACAACACCATCCTGCACTGAACAACACCATCCTGCACTGAACAACACCATGCCGCACTGAACAACACCATGCCGCACTGAACAACACCATGCCGCACTGAACAACACCATCCTGCACTGAACAACACCATCCCGCACTGAACAACACCATGCCGCACTGAACAACATTATGCCGCACTGAACATTATGCCGCACTGAACAACACCATGCCGCACTGAACAACACCATGCCGCACTGAACAACACTATGCCGCACTGAACAACACCATGCCGCACTGAACAACACCATGCCGCACTGAACAACACCATGCCGCACTGAACAACACCATGCCGCACTGAACAACATTATGCCGCACTGAACAACACCATGCCGCACTGAAAAACACCATCCTGCACTGAACAACACCATTCCGCATTGAACACCATGCCGCACTGAACAACACCATCCCGCACTGAACAACACCATCCCGCACTGAACACCATGCCGCACTGAACAACATTATGCCGCACTGAACAACATTATGCCGCACTGAACAACACCATGCCGCACTGAACAACACCATGCCGCACTGAACAACACCATGCCGCACTGAACAACATTATAACGCACTGAACAACACCATCCCGCACTGAACAACACCATGCCGCACTAAACAACATTATGCCGCACTGAACAACATTATGCCGAAATGAACAACACCATGCTGCACTGAACAACACCATGCCGCACTGAACAACACCATGCCGCACTGAACAACACCATGCCGCACTGAACAACACGATCCCGCATTGAACACCATCCCGCACTGAACAACACCATGCCTCACTGAACAACACCATGCCGCACTGAACAACACCATGCCGCACTGAACAACACCATGCCGCACTGAACAACACCATTCCGCACTGAACAACACCATGCCGCACTGAACAACATTATGCTGCACTGAACAACACCATGCCGCACTGAACAACACCATGCCGCACTGAAAAACATTATGCCGCACTGAACAACACCATGACGCACTGAACAACACCATCCCGAACTGAACAACACCATGCCGCATTGAACAACACCATGCCGCACTGAACAACACCATCCTGCACTGATCAACACCATCCCGCACTGAACAACACCATGCCGCACTGAACAACACCATGCCGCACTGAACAACACCATGCCGCAATGAACAACACCATCCCGCACTGAACAACATTATGCCGCACTGAACAACATTATGCCGCACTGAACTACATTATGCCGCACTGAACAACATTATGCCGCACTGAACAACATTATGCCGCACTGAACAACATTATGCCGCACTGAACAACACCATGCCGCACTGAGCAACACCATGCCGCACTGAACAACACCATGCCGCACTGAACAACACCATGCCGCACTGAACAACACGATACCGCATTGAACAACACCATGCCACACTGAACAACACCATCCTGCACTGAACAACACCATCCCGCACTGAACAACACCATGCCGCACTGAACAACATTATGCCGCACTGAACAACATTATGCCGCACTGAACAACACCATGCCGCACTGAACAACACCATGCCGCACTGAACAACACCATGCCGCAATGAACAACACCATCCCGCACTGAACAACACCATGCCGCACTGAACGACACCATGCCGCACTGAACAACACCATCCCGCACTGAACAACACCATCCCGCACTGAACAACACCATTCCGCACTGAACAACACCATGCCGCACTGAACAACATTACGCTGCACTGAACAACACCATGCCGCACTGAACAACACCATGCCGCACTGAACAACACCATGCCGCATTGAACAACACCATGCCGCATTGAACAACACCATGCCGCACTGAACAACACCATCCTGCACTGAACACCATGCCGCATTGAACAACACCATGCCGCACTGAACAACACCATCCTGCACTGAACAACACCATCCCGCACTGAACAACACCATCCCGCATTGAACAACACCATCCTGCACTGAACAACACCATGCCGCACTCAACAACACCATGCCGCACTGAACAACACCATTCCGCACTGAACAACACCATTCCCACTGAACAACACCATCCTGCACTGAACAACACCATCCTGCACTGAACAACACCATCCTGCACTGAACAACACCATCCTGCACTGAACAACACCATGCCGCACTGAACAACACCATGCCGCACTGAACAACACCATGCCGCACTGAACAACACCATGCCGCACTGAACAACATTATGCCGCACTGAACAACATTATGTCGCACTGAACAACACCATGCCGCACTGAACAACACCATGCTGCACTGAACAACATTATGCCGCACTGAAAAACACCATGCCGCACTGAACAACACCATCCCGCACTGAACAACACCATGCCGCATTGAACAACACCATACCGCACTGAACAACACCATGCTGCACTGAACAACATTATGCTGCACTGAACAACACGATCCTGCATTGAACAACACCATGCCGCACTGAACAACATTATGCTGCACTGAACAACACGATCCTGCATTGAACAACACCATGCCGCACTGAACAACACCATCCTGCACTGAACAACACCATCCTGCACTGAACAACACCACCCCGCACTGAACAACACGATCCCGCATTGAACAACACCATCCCGCAGTGAACAACACCATGCCGCATTGAACAACACCATGCCGCACTGAACAACACCATGCTGCACTGAACAACATTATGCTGCACTGAACAACACGATCCTGCAATGAACAACACCATGCCGCACTGAACAACACCATCCTGCACTGAACAACACCATGCCGCACTGAACAACATTATGCCGCACTGAACAACACCATGCCGCACTGAACAACACCATGCCGCACTGAACAACACCATGCCGCACTGAACAACACCATGCCGCAATGAACAACACCATCCCGCACTGAACAACACCATGCCGCATTGAACAACACCATGCCGCACTGAACAACACCATCCTGCACTGAACAACACCATGCCGCACTGAACAACACCATGCCGCACTGAACAACACCATGCCGCACTGAACAACATTATGCCGCACTGAACAACATTATGCCGCACTAAACAACATTATGTCGCACTGAACAACACCATGCCGCACTGAACAACACCATGCCGCACTGAACAACATTATGCCGCACTGAACAACACGATCCCGCATTGAACAACACCATCCCGCAGTGAACAACACCATGCCGCATTGAACAACACCATGCCGCACTGAACAACACCATGCTGCACTGAACAACATTATGCTGCACTGAACAACACGATCCTGCATTGAACAACACCATGCCGCACTGAACAACACCATCCTGCACTGAACAACACCATGCCGCACTGAACAACATTATGCCGCACTGAACAACACCATGCCGCACTGAACAACACCATGCCTTACTGAACAACACCATGCCGCACTGAACAACACGACGTCGCACTGAACAACACGACGCCGCACAGAACAACACGACGCCGCACAGAATAACACAATACCGCACAGAACAACACAATACCGCACAAACAGTTTTAGATAATATTACGTCGCAGTCATGTGACGCGGACATGACGTCAATAGGCGGAACTCACGGCAAAATTATAATCCGTGGGCGTGGCTTGCAACAGGAAGTAGGAAAGCGGCAATTCTGGCAAACAAGACACAGCGGTTAGTAACACGATGACTAACAAGGCAAATATTTTTGTTTTCAGCTTGCAACTTGACCGTCTAGAGCGTACAAGGTAATTACAACTGTTTTTTTTTAGCCCTGAAAAGCGAGGGAGTGTGGCGTTTGGGAGGAATGTCGAACTCGGCGTCTGCTTCCAGCCACAGACGCCAAATTTCGACGATTATTTCGACTGGTCAACGGTTGTAAATTATTGCGTTGACTAAAAACTTTATTTAACTCTACTCTTAACTTTGCCGTTTCAGATATGCGGGTATTACACCGCGGAAATGACGTCAATAGGCTGAACTCTCGCCAAAATTCAAATCTGTGGGCGCAATGGCCTTGAGCGAGACACCGGATACAAACACGACGATTATCAACAGAAATATCTTTATTTTCTGCTTGCAAGTGGACCGTCTAGAGCGTACACGGTAAGTACAACTCATTGTGTTTAAAAAGATTTACGTTTGTGTAGTTTGCGTTGCGTTGTATCTGTGAATGTTGGTTGAGGCTAAATGTTAATGTTTAATTTCATTCCTTTAGGTTCCACGGTGTTTGTTGGCTGTATGTTTTCCACTGCAAGAAGAGGCTCGTATCATTGACCAGCAGGAGCTACAATGGTGAGTACCCCTTTCGTCTTCCATTTATGTTAAACACTTCCTATTTCATGTCTAACAGTACTCGATTTAACAAATAACCATAAATAAATACAGTGTGGGCAGTCACGTTAACATATGTGATTATCCTGCCTAATATGTTTATCACAAATATGTCACTAATCACTAATATGTTTATTTGTTTATCACAACACCTTTGGACCTTCAGCAATCGATTATTTCCCTTCATCTACATAGAGACAGAACGATGGTGTCTTAAACATCTCATTCATTTCACCAAATAACTTCACGCAGGTGGATAACGGCCGTCTCGGTCACGCTATGTTGCGTGATGCAGTTTTGAAGAACCAAATGCATTTATTCAATGAATAAGTCAAGCTAGTTCTATGTTTATGATGTTGTAAGTTACGGTACCGATTGAAGTTGAGTTCGAAGCCAGTGGAAAACAGCGCTGCGTTTGTGCTCTCCAGGTACAAATGTTGTGATCTCTGACTGACGACCGGGCGAGACTCGAGTAAGAGATGTCCAAACGAGCTCCGGCAGGGCGGGCCAAGGCGGAGCGAACGGACGCCCTTCAGGCCGCCAATGACGAGCTGAGAACCAAACTGATGGACGTCCAGTTAGAACTTCAGCAGGAGAAGAACAAGGTGAAAACCTCAACAGACAGACACTGCCTGCCTCCCTGCCTGCCTCCCTGCCTGCCTCCCTCCCTCCCTCCCTCCCAGTTTTCCCGATGTAGATTAGACATGCGTGTGCCATGACTGTGTCAGCCTACATCAACAAATGCACCGAGGACGTCAGCACCACTAAGAATATCATCACCCGGGGCAACCAACGACCCTGGATGACTGAGGAGGTACGTCAAACGCTACGAGCGCGGAACTCTGCCTTCAAGTCTGGCGACAAGGAGACACTGAGGACAGCGAGAGCCAACTTGAACCGTGCCATCAGGATAGCGAAGCGAGACCGCAGTCGAAAATTTCAGGATCGTTTCCACGACGTCAAAAACATCAGGAGTATGTGGCAAGGCATACGGGCGATTACAGACTACAACTCACTCTCCCCCCCCCCCCCCCCCCGGTGGGTGTAGTTGATGCTGACTTTCTAAATGGTCTAAATAACTTCTTTGGGAGGTTCGAGGCACTAAACGGCACTCCAGCAGTTAAAACTGTCCCCCATCAGGAAGAGGAGGTACTCTGCCTTGACTCCGCCGATGTGTTGAAGACCCTGAGGAGAGTCAACCCCTGTAAGGCCCCTGGCCCCGACAACATTCCTGGGCGTGTGTTCAGGGAATGTGCAAGTCATCTGGCTGGGGTCATCACAGACATTTTTAACACCTCGCTGGGCCAAGCCACAGTGCCGGCGTGCTTTAAGACTGCCTCCATCATTCCGGTGCCGAAGAAACCTCAAATCACCTCATTTAATGATTACCGGCCTGTTGCACTGACTCCGGTTATGATGAAGTGCTTCGAAAGGCTGCTTAAAGGTCACATCGTTTCCAGACTCCCCCTATTATTTGACCCGTTCCAGTTTGCCGACCGGCAAAACCGCTCCACTCAGGACGCCATCTCCTCCGTTCTTCACCTGAGCCTGGCTCACCTGGAGGAGAAGAACACCCATGTGCGGAGGCTGTTCCTGGACTTCAGCTCAGCGTTTGACACCATCATCCCACAGCATCTGGTAGGAAAATTGGAACACCTGGGCTTCAACACCCCCCTTCGCAACTGGCTGCTAGACTTCCTCAGCAACAGACCTCAGTCAGTCCGGGTCGGACAGAACACCTCTGATGTCATCACCCTCAGCACAGGCTCCCTTCAGGGCTGCGTCCTGAGCCCCCTGCTGTTCACCCTGATGACACACGACTGCGTCCTCAGGTTCACCACCAATCACATCGTGAAGTCAGCAGACGACACAACGGTGGTGGGGCTCATCAGAGACAACAACGACCTGGACTACAGAGAGGAGGTGGAGCAGCTGGTGGGCTGGTGCAGAGAAAACACCCTGATCCTGAATGAGGAGAAGATGAAGGAGATCATCGTCGACTTCAGGAAAAAACAGCCTCACCACGCTCCACTGATCATCAACAGCTCAGCTGTGGAGGTGGTCAGCACCACCAAATTCCTGGGGGTCCACATCACAGAAGACCTCACCTGGACTATGAACACTACGGCACTGGTCAAGAGGGCACAGAAGCGCTTGTACTTACAGCGGAGGATGAGGAGAGCCCACCTGCCCCCACCCATCATGAGGACGTTCTACAGGAGCACCATAGAGAGCATTCTGACAAGCTGTCTCTCTGTGTGGTGTGGAGGCTGCACCGCCTCCGATTGGAAGAACGTGAGGAGAGTGGTGAGGACAGCAGAGAGGATCATAGGGGCTCCTCTTCCCTCCATTCAGGACATTTCATCTCAGCGCTGCATGTCCCGTGCCCGTAACATCATCAATGACCCATCACACCCCCACCATGGACTGTTCTCCCTGCTGCCCTCTGGGAAGAGGTTTGCAGCATCCGCTGCAGGTCCACCAGGTTCTGCAACAGCTTTTTCCCTGCTGTCATCAGACTGTTGAACACTAGAACTGTTGAGCTCTAAACTGAACTCTGCATCACACATTCACAGAACTGTACTTTATGACACTACGGACCTCTATCTTGCACTATCTCGCACTACCAACTTTACTGAACTTGTATAAACCCTTTAAATAGAAGTTTAATACATGGTTTAGCATTCCTCTGCACACTCTTGAATACTGTTTTGCCTACTTGCACTATTGCATAATTATCACTGCTGCACTTTATACTTATTTTTAATATATATATATATATATATAGTATATATGTATATATATATATTTTCATAGGATATGTTACTTCTATTCAACTGCAATATCACTACTTTGTTGTAAGACGTATGCAACGGAATTTCGTTTTGTATGCACCATGTGCAGACAAGATGACAATAAAGTTTGTCTAAGTCTAAGTCATGTCAGGTCAGCTGTCTGGAGAGAGAGAGAAGTCAGGACCTGCGGGCGGAGCACCACCGTGCCACCGCCGCCATGACGGAACTCAAAAGCAAACTCCATGAGGAGAAGCAGAAAGAGTTAGCCATTACCAGGGAGACATTACTGCGGCAGCATGAAATGGAGCTGATGAGAGTGATCAAAATCAAAGATGGAGAGATCCAGCGACTGAATGCCTTGGTCCTCAGCCTGAGGGACGGCTCCATGGACAAGGTGATCCGCTCTATCCGTGTCTGACTATCCGCACGCCACGTCGGGCTTCGATGCGGCCGCTACCGTATTGTGTAGCTTGTCCCCAGTAAGCGTCGCGGCGCTCCGTTGCGGTCTCAACGGCCCGGTGTGGCGCAATGTCTGCTCAGGTGAGGAGGGGGGGCGCTTTGCTGGCGGAGGTGGAGGAGACGCGGCGGTGTCGGGAGACCGAGCGGTGTCGCCTCCACCAGGAGCGCGGAAGAAGCCCTGGCAGCGGCCCAGCAGGCCTGGCAGTCCCGAGCGGCCGAGCTCCGATCGGCTCATCACCAGCATCGGGAGGAGCTGAGCCGAACCAAGAGAGACTGCGAGAGGGAGATCCGCCGACTGGTAGGACTGATCAGATGCGCGGTGCGTGGCTATGTTCCCAATTTCGTTGTATACCTGCAGTGCAATGACACCTAAGGCATTCTATTCTATTCTATTTCACAAGAAGAAAATGTCCGGTTGCTCGCTTCGCTTTTGTCACAGCAAAGGTGTTCTAGTCGATTCCAGAAAAAAATTGGCCGGTTGCTCTCTTTGTTTTTGTCACAATTCTGGCAAATGAGTTTGCCCGCCTGCCTGAGCGCTCCCCGTTTGTACATCCAGACGGATGAGATCAAGCTGAAAGACAGAGCGGTTAGTGTTTTGGATGAAGCCCTGGGGCCGGCCACGTCCACCGCCTTCAGCTGCAGACTCAGGCTGCCGAGCAGCAGATCGCTGCCCTGAGGGATTCCCAAAGGGCGGGCCTAAACTACCCTGGAAGTGGGGTCAACGCCGCTACTAGCAATCCTCTTCATTGCGTAAGCCACCTCATCACACACTTGCAGTACGCATGACTTAGTTCGTTGCTGGAGGAAGGTAGCACAAAAACAGTTTTGAACTTTGAACGAGTGCTTGTGTGTGTGTGTTGCGGGGCGTTTTCAGTCTCAGGAGGATCGGGACACGCGACGGTTTCATCTGAAAATCGCTGAGCTCAGCGCAGTCATCAGGAAACTGGAGGATCGAAACGCCCTGCTTTCTGAAGAGCGCAATGAACTGGTAATTTATTGACGGCACGCTTGAAGGTTTGCGCTACGTTTGATGCGCGCCATCCAGCGAGGCACCCATTGCGCTTGCTTATTAGTTGAGCGGCGCGGCGAGTCGGTTGCCTGGTAGATGTCTTTTATTGGGAGCCAAAGCCACGATTCCGTTCAAACCGATGCAAAAGGAATGGATACGTTCTGGCCCGCGTGTTGTGCGTCTTTCACATCCCGCACTTCATGCTTGCAGCTAAAGCGACTGAGAGAAACAGAAAGCCAGTTTCTGCCACTCCTGTACAAAAACAAACGCCTGAGCAGGAAGAATGAAGAACTCTCGCTGGTGCTGTGTCGCCTTGAAAACAAAGTGCGCTTTGTCACCCAGGAGAACGAGGAGATGGCAAGCTTGGTAAGTCGACGCGGACAACGGCGGCGTGCCAACAGAGTCCACTGCATTTGTGTTCCACAGAGAAGGCCTAGTTCGCTCAATGACCTGGACCGCGGTTGCGGCCAGCAGGACGGTGAAATGGAGTTCCTTCAAGTTGTGGAGCAGCGGCACATCATCGACGACTTGTCCAAGGTCTTCAGGCAGGCGACTCGGTGCACGTACGGCAGCGCCGCGCTCGCTCGCTGTCGCCAGGAAACCTTTTCCGTCCAAAGCTTGGCCGGCGGCCGCCATCCAAAAAATTGGCCCCTTAAATTCCGACCTTTCAAGCAGGAGCATTGTGCGCACGCGTTTGAACACGCTTTAGACTTGTTTTGCCGTTTTCAGCAGCTCAAAGCTCCCGTTTTGTCAGCGCCTTTGCCACTCGCTGTGCGCTGAAAACGACGGACTTGCCCGGCTGCTCAGCCCGTCAACCATGAGCCGCGAGCGCGACGTCATTGTCCGTAGGCAGCTAGTGGCAAAATGCACCCTGTTAGAGTTGCGCTCGCTCCAACTTATTTTGCAAGAACCACACGGGAGACAAGTAAGTTCTTTTGGACACCTGCAGGTGGAGAGTCCATCCGTTGTACGAATGAAGTCTGACTCTCGGCTCCTGCACGAGCATTTTAATTAAGAGAAACAGGGTGGGTGTAAGAGTGGATTGAATAGAGGAAGCCCTTGACCTCTAGTCAAAACATAGCAAGGGGTGTTTTACGACTTTGTGTAGGAAGGGATAAGCGATAGGGATAAATAAGGGATAAATAATATTATTTATTACAGGTCGCAGTCAAAGTCAAAGCAACACAATGATACGATAAAGATAATCTGGAAAACCCTGACACACCCTGTAGTTGTCACTTTTGGAAAAGACGAGCGTCCCTCCAATCATCGCCGGTGACGTGTTTTTCAGGCTCTGGAGACAGGAGCTCATGTCAGAAATGTCATTGTGAGTCGCGTTTGTTTCTGCGCCGGAGCCGTTCGTTCCCTTTGCATCCAAAGAATCTCAAAGGCGGATTATTTGTGTCGACAGGAGAGAGATTTGCTGCTACGATACCGACGTCGAGAATCTCTGAGGAGGAACAAAGCGTGAGGTCCTGCAAGGTGAGTCTGTTTGTTTGCGGCTGCTTGGTGTTGCGCAAGATGAAATGGCCTTTTTCTCGCTATCGTTCCTCTCGTCGATTCATCGTGAGGTGTCGCTTCAGTTTGTTCAGAGAGATGTTTGCTTCCGCGCCCGCAGGTCATCGAAACATTTTACGGCTACGACGAAGACGTGTTGGTGGACTCGGACGGATCGTCCTTGTCTTTTCACACCGACAGAACCCCCGACACGGAACCCGAAGAGGTAGCCCGCCATTTCTGCCAGCGTATTGGCACCAAACATTCCTCTTCAGCCTGGAATCGGACTCGTCTTTGCGTCGCGGGTGCTTTGTCGCCGGTCTGACTGATTCTGGTACTAGTGCTGTGTTGCATTGGTGTGTGCATGAAGAGGCGGAGCTTCGCTACCGCCAGCTGACGCAAGAATATCAAGCGCTGCAACGAGCCTACGCTCTGCTAGCCCAGACCAGCGAAAGGGGACTACGACGCCGAGAAGGAGATCAAGGTGGCGCCCCTTCCCGCAACCCCCGGCCGGGTCGCAGCCTCCCCGTTCTCACCCAGCCTCGGGTGTTCTCTGGTCTGAAAGGAGGAGGAGGAGCCTCCCTCCTCCTCCTCCTTTCAGACCAGAGAAAAGCTGATGGTAGAAATGGGTCACTATCAAAGCAGAGTAGCAGATCTGGAGTCAGCGCTGAAGCAACAAGGACAGGTAAGCTCATCAATGAGCACACCTTTTTCTCAGACAAAATAGCTACATTCTTCAGTCACTCATCCGTCTGGCATTACTGGACCAACCCCCCCCCCCCCCCCCCCCCCCCCGAACGTGGCTGGGAAAATGCGGAGAAAAGCAAATGTCATTTTCCAGTCAACCAAAGAATTTGTGGATGAAAATGACACAACATTCCAAAGCTGTCCACGCGTTTGTCTCTTCTAGAATGTCAAGTGGGTGGAGGAGAAGCAGCTGCTGCGTCAGAGCAATCAGCAGTTGGCCGAAAAGGTGACGGAAAGAAAGGCGCTGGGCGGAGTCGCTTGGCGTCACACCTGTCGGGAAGCCCCGCAGATGAGGTCTGACTGTCTTTTCAGGTCAGGCGGATGGAGGCGGAAGAAGCGCGTCTGAAAGAGCACATCCAGGATATCCGAGACCAAAACGAACTGCTTGAGTTCCGCATCCTGGAGCTGGAGGTGGGAAGACTCGCACAAGCGTGTTGAGGCCAGAGATGTGACGGATGGACGGACGGACGGATGCATGCCTCTGCCTTTCAGGAGAGGGAGTGGCGCTCCCCCGTCTTGAAGTTTCTGCAAGTCCGTTTCCCAGACGGCCTCAGCCCTTTGCAGATCTACTGCGAGGCCGAGGGCGTGAGCGTACGTAAGGCGTCCCTCGCAACCCTAACCTTAACCCGAGGTCCCAGAACACCTTACATTGCTCCTTGCGCCTTTCCCCCGGACATCGTCATCAGTGATCTGATGAAGAAGCTGGACATCCTGGGCTATAACGCCGTAAGTGTATGTCGAACTCCTTATGTTCGCACTCCACGAGACTCGGCGGCTCAAATGTGACTTTTGGAAGGCTTTGCGCTGAAAGAAGCTTGTTGACGCTGTGCCTTTGGGCTCTTGCAGAATCTCACCAACGAGGAGCAGGTGGTCGTGATTCACGCCAGGACCCTTCTCACCCTAGCCGAGAAGGTAACGCGCACGTCCACGCACGCTCTCGCATTCTGCTTATGTGACAGCAGCCTTTCCTCAGTGGTTAGAATACATCAAAGTGACCAAGTCAGCACTTCAACAGAAGATGTTGGACATTGAAAGTGAGAAGGTAGACAGACACGCGACATCAGCCAAGGGGAACTCCGGCAATGTGCCCCAACAATTCTGACCTTGAGCTGTGCTAGGATATGTTCTGCAAACAGAAGGGCTACCTGGATGAAGAGTTGGACTTCAGGAAGTGTTCCATGGACCAGGCTCATAAGGTAAGCCGCCCTCAAATCTCCCGCCGGACCACTGATGGACGAGGATTGCGGCCCAGAGGATCCTGGAGCTGGAGGCCATGTTGTACGAGGCGCTACCGCAGCGGGACTGCCCCGCCACGGACGGCGAAAAAGCCAGCCACGCTGGCGTGAATGACGTGCTGACGGCGGATCAGAGAGAAGAGCTTAGGAGCGCCGTGGACCAATGGAAGCGAGCCCTGATGTGCGAGTTGAGGGAGCGCGACGCTTGCATCCTCCAAGAGAGAATGGATCTGCTGCACAGCGCGCAACAGGTAAGGGCCCAAAGCCAGCCCGGCACTTACTTGCACGCTTACTGGCTTTTGAATGCCACTTTCCATTTGTCCGTCCTAGAGGAACAAAGAGCTGAAAGAATTCATCGAAGCTCAGAAGAGACAAATCAAACAATTGGAGGAGAAGTTTCTGTTTCTCTTTCTATTCTTCTCCTTGGCCTTCATTCTGTGGCCCTAACACCAGCTGGTGAGTGAGCTCCAGCGGCACCGCACTCGACACCTCCGATACACTGCCAGCCGGTCTCAGACGTTGGCAGACGCTCCGATGCCAACGTATACCCCCCGCCACGGTGACAGAGGCACCGCGTCACACCGGCGCTCATCCAATCAGAAGGCAGGAAAAGCAAATTCACATGCAGGGCACTTTTGAACCAGAAGAGAGCGCCACAAAAAACGGTTGTTGCCCCAAACGCGCACTAAAAAGGGTCAGAATAACAAGAGTCCCACTGGCCAGCCGGGGCCACCCGTCCAGCTGTTTCTTCAGGGGGGAAAAAAATTGGAGTCACCGGTGAGTACATTTTGCATTTAGCTCTGCTTTTCTGCTTCTGTCTTCAAGTGTGTGGCATCCTGCGATCAAAGAGTCAGCCAACCCCAAAGCGGTTGACCTCAACGTCCCACCACCATGCCTACCAGAGCAGGTGACGTGATGCTTTGGACATCCTTCCGTCTCAGATGCCCAAAAGTACTCTTTGCCACATCTGCGGCAATACGGTGTCTTTTCAAAGGTGCAAATAAATCCAGCGTGGGCGGAACACGCACGTCTTCGGTTTTTCCCGCTTTGTTTGTGTGACAGCTGTTGTGAAAATTTTATACAAATAAAGTTGTATAGTACAGGTTTGGCCAAGCCGCAACTCCCGAACCGCATGCGGCTCTTTTATGTTCATATCAACATTTGTGTGTGTGTGTGTGTGTGTGTGGGGGGGGGGGGGGTTGTGCGTGTTGGCTTCACTTGAGTTCAATTTGGTATTTTGGTCAAAAGCGCATGTGGTGAAATTCCACAAAGTAGGATGGGCAAACACATTTCTTTAAACTATGAGTGTCAATTGGGCTCTCGAAATGGCAGGGAAAAGATGCACAGCAAAACGAAAATACGTAGATGAACACAGGACGTTTTAATCAGAGTGGGAAAGTTTCTATTTTTTGTTGAACGTGATGGCAAACCATTCTGCCTGATATGTCAGACCTCAGCGCATTTCAAAGATTCAAATCTTCAGCGCCATGCACTTCAGCTCACTCCATGCTAACATTGATCAGGCGTCGAACCCGCATCATCATGCTTAAGAGGTGGCCATGCTAACCAGTGCGCCATTATGTCAACGCATAATAACTAAGTCTACAGGTCAAAACAGCGGTTACTATATGACGTCGCTACGTCGTGGTCACGTGACGCAGACAAGACGTCAATGGACGTGGGCAGAGTTGTTTAAAAGGGAGTAGGCAGAAGAAATATTTAATTTATTTAAATCTATTTTGAGTGCACACCATTATGCCAATGCATAACAACTGTAAATCTACTAAACAAAACAGCGGTTGCTATATGACATCTGCCACGTCGTGGTCACGTGACATACGTGACGTCGATGGGCGTAACTTTCGCCGGAATTCAAATCCGCGGGGAGAGTTAACTTGTTTAAAAGAGAGTGGGCAGAAGAATTATTTAATTTATTTAAATCTATTTGGTGTGTGCGCCATTATGTCAATGCATAACAACTGTAAGTCTACTAAACAAAACAGCGGTTGCTATTTGACGTCTGCCACGTCGTGGTCACGTGACGCGGACGTGACGTCGACGCCTACTTTACATCCCACCGATCACAGGACTCCTCGGCTGCATAACCGTGCCCCCTTCCCAACCAATCGGATTTGCTATACGCGAAAACGACGCCAATGGAAAGAGCTTCCGCCCAAATTTAAATCCGTGGGCGTGGCTCGCAGCAGGAAGTAGGAAAATGGCGGCGATGTTGACAAAGACACAGCGGATGGTAACATACGACTAACAAGAGAAATATTTTTATTTTCTGCTTGCAACTGGACCGTCCAGAGCGTACACGGTAAGTACAACTCATCGTTTTTAAAAAGAAGTACTTTTGTTGCCCTGAAAAGCGAGTGAGCGTGGCGTTTGTGGGGGACGTCGAATTTCGACGATTCTTTCCGGTCAACGGTTGTAAATGATTGTGTTGATTAAAAAAGAAAACTTGATGTAACTCTACTTTTAACTGCCGTTTCAGATAGATTTGGAATTGCATCACATCCAATTTTGCCTAGAGCGTACACGGTAAGTAACACTCGTTGTGTTTAAGGAGATTTACGTTTGTAATAGCAGAAGTGTAGCCGCGTTGCGTTGTACGTGTGAATGTTGGTCCGGGCGAAATGTTAATGTTTAATTTCATTCCTTTAGGTTCCACGGTGTTTGTTGGCTGCAAGTTTTCCACTGCAAGAAGAGGCTCATATCATTGACCAGGAGCGAGCTACAATGGTGAGTAGCCATAACATTTATGTTAAACACTTCCTATTTCATGTCTAACAGTACTTGATTTAACAAATAACCATAAATAAATACAGTGTGGGCACTGAAGTTAACATATGTGATTATACTGCCTAATCTGTCACCGAGTAGATTGTTGCAAAGTAATATAAGATCCAAAGTTGTAATTCAGAATAGTTTTCAAAAGAAGGCCATTAGAATTATATACAAGTCTGATTACCCTGAACAAGCTATTAATTAAATCACATATTCTTCAATTCAAAGATTTGGTAGATTATCAGACAAATAATGTCTAACAGTAATTGATTTAACACATCACGATAAGTAGATTGAGTGTGGGCACTCTCAAGTTAACATATGTGATTATACTGCCTAATCTGTTACAGAGTATGTTGTTGCCAAGTAATGTAGAATAGATCCAAAGTAGTAATCCAGAATAGTTTTGAAGAGGCCATTAGAATGATAAACAAATCTGATTACCTTGAACATAATAACAAGCTAAGTGTTTAATATGTCCTATGAAGTCAAAATTGGGCACCATCATGTGGTGAAATTTGGAATTGCATCACATCCAATTTTGCCTGGGAACAAACAGATTACATAAATCTTAGTTTTGAATAAGCCACTCCTTCTCAAACAAGTAAACTCTGCCCATTTTGCGCAGTAGATGTTCTGTTAATATCTAGTATTTATACAAAGTCATAATTTAAATTGCTTTCAACCTTCATTCATCGGTTCAACCAACATTACTCGCTCTTATTACCAACTTGTATTGATTTAACTAAGCGTTTAATACTTCCTATCAGGTCTCAAATCGAGATTTGGCAAAATACAATTTCAGCAAATCCAATTTTGCCAGGGAACAAAAATAGATTAAATAAACTAAATAAGTCCTCTTCCCATTAAATAAATCAGAAAAGTCTGTCTTGTAACCAGTCCTCTTCAAACAAGTAAAGTCTGCCCATTTTGTGCCGTAGATTTTGTGTCTATGCCTAGTATTTAAACAAAATCATAATTTAAACGACTTCTTTCCTTCATTCACTTTGGAAATTTGGAATTGCAGCAAATCGAATTTTGGCAGGGAACAAAAATAGATCAATTAAACTAAATAAGTCTTCTTCCCATTAAATAAATTAAAAAAGTCTGTCTTGTAACCAGTCCTTTTCAAACAAGTAAAGTCTGCCCATTTTGTGCCGTCGATTTTGTGTTAATGCCTAGTATTTATACAAAATCATAATTTAAAGGACTTCATTCCTTCATTCACTTTGGAAATTTGGAATTGCAGCACATCAAATTTTGCCTGGGAAGAAAAGTAGATTAAATAAATTTAATAAGTCTTACTACTTCCCATTAAATAAATTAAATACGTCTTACTTGTTCCCACTCCTTTTCAAAACAGTAGTTTAAAACGAGGGCCCTTCACTCAATCTTTAACCTCAACCCCGCACGTTGTGTTGTATCTGTGAATGTTGGTTGTGGCCAAATGATAGTTTTCTTTCATTCGTTTAGGTTCCAAGAAAACTTGATGTAACTCTACTTTTAACTGCCGTTTCAGATAAGCGGGTATTACGTCGCAGTCAAATGCCGCGGATATGACGTAATTGCCCGAACCTCCGCCAAAATTCAAATCTGTTGGCGCGATGGCCGTGAGCCACTGAGCAGCGACGATTATCAACAGAAATATCTTTATTTTCTGCTTGCAACTGGACCGTCTAGAGCGTACACGGTAAGTAACACTCATTGTGTTTAAGGAGATTTACGTTTGTAATAGCAGAAGTGTAGCCGCGTTGCGTTGTACGTGTGAAAATTGGTCGAGGCGAAATGTTAATGTTTAATTTCATTCCTTTAGGTTCCACGGTGTTTGTTGGCTGCAAGTTTTCCACTGCAAGAAGAGGCTCGTATCATTGACCAGGAGCGAGCTACAATGGTGAGTAGCCATAACATTTATGTTAAACACTTCCTATTTCATGTCTAACAGTACTTGATTTAACAAATAACCATAAATAAATACAGTGTGGGCACTGAAGTTAACATATGTGATTATACTGCCTAATCTGTCACGGAGTAGATTGTTGCAAAGTAATATAAGATCCAAAGTTGTAATTCAGAATAGTTTTCAAAAGAAGGCCATTAGAATTATATACAAGTCTGATTACCCTGAACAAGCTATTAATTAAATCACAAATTCTTCAATTCAAAGACTTGGTAGATTATCAGACAAATAATGTCTAACAGTAATTGATTTAACACATCACGATAAGTAGATTGAGTGTGGGCACTCTCAAGTTAACATATGTGATTATACTGCCTAATCTGTTACAGAGTATGTTGTTGCCAAGTAATGTAGAATAGATCCAAAGTAGTAATCCAGAATAGTTTTGAAGAGGCCATTAGAATGATAAACAAATCTGATTACCTTGAACATAATAACAAGCTAAGTGTTTAATATGTCCTATGAAGTCAAAATTGGGCACCATCATGTGGTGAAATTTGGAATTGCATCACATCCAATTTTGCCTGGGAACAAACAGATTACATAAATCTTAGTTTTGAATAAGCCACTCCTTCTCAAACAAGTAAACTCTGCCCATTTTGCGCAGTAGATGTTCTGTTAATATCTAGTATTTATACAAAGTCATAATTTAAATTGCTTTCAACCTTCATTCATCGGTTCAACCAACATTACTCGCTCTTATTACCAACTTGTATTGATTTAACTAAGCGTTTAATACTTCCTATCAGGTCTCAAATCGAGATTTGGCAAAATACAATTTCAGCAAATCCAATTTTGCCAGGGAACAAAAATAGATTAAATAAACTAAATAAGTCCTCTTCCCATTAAATAAATCAGAAAAGTCTGTCTTGTAACCAGTCCTCTTCAAACAAGTAAAGTCTGCCCATTTTGTGCCGTAGATTTTATGTCTATGCCTAGTATTTAAACAAAATCATAATTTAAACGACTTCTTTCCTTCATTCACTTTGGAAATTTGGAATTGCAGCAAATCGAATTTTGGCAGGGAACAAAAATAGATCAATTAAACTAAATAAGTCTTCTTCCCATTAAATAAATTAAAAAAGTCTGTCTTGTAACCAGTCCTTTTCAAACAAGTAAAGTCTGCCCATTTTGTGCCGTCGATTTTGTGTTAATGCCTAGTATTTATACAAAATCATAATTTAAAGGACTTCATTCCTTCATTCACTTTGGAAATTTGGAATTGCAGCACATCAAATTTTGCCTGGGAAGAAAAGTAGATTAAATAAATTTAATAAGTCTTACTACTTCCCATTAAATAAATTAAATACGTCTTACTTGTTCCCACTCCTTTTCAAAACAGTAGTTTAAAACGAGGGCCCTTCACTCAATCTTTAACCCCAACCCCGCACGTTGTGTTGTATCTGTGAATGTTGGTTGTGGCCAAATGATAGTTTTCTTTCATTCGTTTAGGTTCCAAGAAAACTTGATGTAACTCTACTTTTAACTGCCGTTTCAGATAAGCGGGTATTACGTCGCAGTCATGTGCCGTGGATATGACGTAATTGCCCGAACCTCCGCCAAAATTCAAATCTGTTGGCGCGATGGCCGTGAGCCACTGAGCAGCGACGATTATCAACAGAAATATCTTTATTTTCTGCTTGCAACTGGACCGTCTAGAGCGTACACGGTAAGTAACACTCATTGTGTTTAAGGAGATTTACGTTTGTAATAGCAGAAGTGTAGCCGCGTTGCGTTGTACGTGTGAAAATTGGTCGAGGCGAAATGTTAATGTTTAATTTCATTCCTTTAGGTTCCACGGTGTTTGTTGGCTGCAAGTTTTCCACTGCAAGAAGAGGCTCGTATCATTGACCAGGAGCGAGCTACAATGGTGAGTAGCCATAACATTTATGTTAAACACTTCCTATTTCATGTCTAACAGTACTTGATTTAACAAATAACCATAAATAAATACAGTGTGGGCACTGAAGTTAACATATGTGATTATACTGCCTAATCTGTCACGGAGTAGATTGTTGCAAAGTAATATAAGATCCAAAGTTGTAATTCAGAATAGTTTTCAAAAGAAGGCCATTAGAATTATATACAAGTCTGATTACCCTTAACATAACAACAAGCTATTAATTAAATCACAAATTCTTCAATTCAAAGATTTGGTAGATTATCAGACAAATAATGTCTAACAGTAATTGATTTAACACATCACGATAAGTAGATTGAGTGTGGGCACTCTCAAGTTAACAGATATGATTATACTGCCTAATCTGTTACAGAGTATGTTGTTGCCAAGTAATGTAGAATAGATCCAAAGTAGTAATCCAGAATAGTTTTGAAGAGGCCATTAGAATAATAAACAAATCTGATTACCTTGAACATAATAACAAGCTAAGTGTTTAATATGTCCTATGAAGTCAAAATTGGGCACCATCATGTGGTGAAATTTGGAATTGCATCACATCCAATTTTGCCTGGGAACAAACAGATTAAATAAATCTTAGTTTTGAATAAGCCACTCCTTCTCAAACAAGTAAACTCTGCCCATTTCGCGCAGTAGATGTTCTGTTAATATCTAGTATTTATACAAAGTCATAATTTAAATTGCTTTCAACCTTCATTCATCGGTTCAACCAACATTACTCGCTCTTATTACCAACTTGTATTGATTTAACTAAGCGTTTAATACTTCCTATCAGGTCTCAAGGCAAGATTTGGCAAAATACAATTTCAGCAAATCCAATTTTGCCAGGGAACAAAAATAGATTAAATAAACTAAATAAGTCTTCTTCCCATTAAATAAATCAGAAAAGTCTGTCTTGTAACCAGTCCTCTTCAAACAAGTAAAGTCTGCCCATTTTGTGCCGTAGATTTTGTGTCTATGCCTAGTATTTAAACAAAATCATAATTTAAACGACTTCTTTCCTTCATTCACTTTGGAAATTTGGAATTGCAGCAAATCGAATTTTGCCAGGGAACAAAAATAGATCAATTAAACTAAATAAGTCTTCTTCCCATTAAATAAATTAAAAAAGTCTGTCTTGTAACCAGTCCTTTTCAAACAAGTAAAGTCTGCCCATTTTGTGCCGTCGATTTTGTGTTAATGCCTAGTATTTATACAAAATCATAATTTAAAGGACTTCATTCCTTCATTCACTTTGGAAATTTGGAATTGCAGCACATCAAATTTTGCCTGGGAAGAAAAGTAGATTAAATAAATTTAATAAGTCTTACTACTTCCCATTAAATAAATTAAATACGTCTTACTTGTTCCCACTCCTTTACAAAAAAGTAGTTTAAAACGAGGTCCCTTCACTCAACCTTTAACCCTATTTATTCACCTTCTAGGCTAAGTGTTAAAGGCTAAGTGTTAAAGGCTAAGTGTTAAAGGCTAAGTGTTAGAGGCTAAGTGCCAGAGGCTAGGCGCCAGAGGCGAGTTTTTGTGGGCTGAAGTTTTAGTGGGGTTAGTGTGAATACAATCCAAAAGAATACAACAGAATACAATACAATAGAATATAATACATAGATTAAATTCAATAGCTCTTACTACTTCCCATTAAATAAATTAAATACGTCTTACTTGTTCCCAATCCTTTTCAAAAAAGTAGTTTAAAACGAGGGCCCTTCACTCAACCTTTAACCTCAACCCCGCACGTCACATTGTGTTGTATCTGTGAATGTTGGTTGTGGCCAAATGATAGTTTTCTTTCATTCGTTTAGGTTCCACGGTGTTTGTTGGCTATGTTTTCCACTGTCAGAAGGATGAAAATACAAAGTACAACGCTTGGACGTGGGCGAAGACGTCACCGGTGAGTCCTTCCTTCCTATTTATTTACCTTCTAGATGCTAGAGGCTAAGTGTTAGAGGCTAAGTGTTAGAGGCTAAGTGTTAAACACAATACGAACAACACAACGATACTGCACTGAACAACACGATACCGCACTGAGAAACACGATACCGCACTGAACAACACGATACCGCACTGAACAACACCATGCCGCACTGAACACCATGCCACACTGAACAACACCATCCCGCACTGAACAACACCATGCCGCACTAAACAACACCATGCCGCACTGAACAACACCATGCCGCACTAAACAACACCATGCCGCACTGAACAACACCATGCCTCACTGAACGACACCATGCCGCACTGAAAGACACCATGCCGCACTGAACGACACCATGCCGCACTGAAAGACACCATCCCGCACTGAACACCATGCCGCACTGAACAACACCATCCTGCACTGAACAACACCATCCCGCACTGAACAACACCATGCCGCACTGAACAACATTATGCCGCACTGAACATTATGCCGCACTGAACAACACCATGCCGCACTGAACAACACCATGCCGCACTGAACAACATTATGCCGCACTGAACAACACCATGCCGCACTGAACAACACCATGCCGCACTGAACAACACCATGCCGCACTGAACAACATTATGCCGCACTGAACAACACCATGCCGCACTGAACAACACCATCCTGCACTGAACAACACCATTCCGCATTGAACACCATGCCGCACTGAACAACACCATCCCGCACTGAACAACACCATGCCGCACTGAACAACATTATGCCGCACTGAACAACATTATGCCGCACTGAACAACACCATGCCGCACTGAACAACACCATGCCGCACTGAACAACACCATGCCGCACTGAACAACATTATAACGCACTGAACAACACCATCCCGCACTGAACAACACCATGCCGCACTAAACAACATTATGCCGCACTGAACAACATTATGCCGAAATGAACAACACCATGCCGCACTGAACAACACCATGCCGCACTGAACAACACCATCCTGCACTGAACAACACCATCCCGCACTGAACAACACCATGCCGCACTGAACAACACCATGCCGCACTGAACAACACCATTCCGCACTGAACAACACCATGCCGCACTGAACAACATTACGCTGCACTGAACAACACCATGCCGCACTGAACAACACCATGCCGCACTGAACAACACCATGCCGCATTGAACAACACCATGCCGCATTGAACAACACCATGCCGCACTGAACAACACCATCCTGCACTGAACAACACCATGCCGCATTGAACAACACCATGCCGCACTGAACAACACCATCCTGCACTGAACAACACCATCCCGCACTGAACAACACCATCCCGCATTGAACAACACCATCCTGCACTGAACAACACCATGCCGCACTGAACAACACCATGCCGCACTGAACAACACCATGCCGCACTGAACAACACCATGCCGCACTGAACAACACCATCCTGCACTGAACAACACCATCCCGCACTGAACAACACCATGCCGCATTGAACAACACCATCCTGCACTGAACAACACCATCCTGCACTGAACAACACCATGCCGCACTGAACAACACCATGCCGCACTGAACAACACCATGCCGCACTGAACAACACCATGCCGCACTGAACAACATTATGCCGCACTGAACAACATTATGTCGCACTGAACAACACCATGCCGCACTGAACAACACCATGCCGCACTGAACAACATTATGCCGCACTGAAAAACACCATGCCGCACTGAACAACACCATCCCGCACTGAACAACACCATGCCGCATTTAACAACACCATGCCGCACTGAACAACACCATGCTGCACTGAACAACATTATGCTGCACTGAACAACACGATCCTGCATTGAACAACACCATGCCGCACTGAACAACACCATCCTGCACTGAACAACACCATCCTGCACTGAACAACACCACCCCGCACTGAACAACACGATCCCGCATTGAACACCATCCCGCACTGAACAACACCATGCCGCACTGAACAACACCATTCCGCACTGAACAACACCATGCCGCACTGAACAACACCATGCCGCACTGAACAACACCATGCCGCACTGAACAACACCATGCCGCACTGAACAACATTATGCCGCACTGAACAACACCATGCCGCACTGAACAACACCATCCCGCACTGAACAACACCATGCCGCATTGAACAACACCATGCCGCACTGAACAACACCATCCTGCACTGAACAACACCATCCCGCACTAAACAACACCATGCCGCACTGAACAACATTATGGCGCACTGGACAACATTATGCCGCACTGAACAACACCATGCCGCACTGAACAACACCATGCCGCACTGAACAACACCATGCCGCACTGAACAACACCATGCCGCACTGAACAACATTATGCCGCACTGAACAACACCATGCCGCACTGAACAACACCATGCCGCACTGAACAACACGATCCCGCATTGAACAACACCATCCTGCACTGAACAACACCATGCCGCACTGAACAACACCATGCCGCACTGAACAACACCATTCCGCACTGAACAACACCATGCCGCACTGAACAACACCATCCTGCACTGAACAACACCATTCCGCACTGAACAACACCATGCCGCATTGAACAACACCATGCCGCACTGAACAACACCATCCTGCACTGAACAACACCATGCCGCACTGAACAACACCATGCCGCACTGAACAACACCATGCCGCACTGAACAACATTATGCCGCACTGAACAACATTATGCCGCACTAAACAACATTATGTCGCACTGAACAACACCATGCCGCACTGAACAACACCATGCTGCACTGAACAACATTATGCCGCACTGAACAACACGATCCCGCATTGAACAACACCATCCCGCAGTGAACAACACCATGCCGCATTGAACAACACCATGCCGCACTGAACAACACCATGCTGCACTGAACAACATTATGCTGCACTGAACAACACGATCCTGCATTGAACAACACCATGCCGCACTGAACAACACCATCCTGCACTGAACAACACCTTTCCACACTGAACAACACCATGCCGCACTGAACAACATTATGCCGCACTGAACAACACCATGCCGCACTGAACAACACCATGCCGCACTGAACAACACCATGCCGCACTGAACAACACCATGCCGCAATGAACAACACCATCCCGCACTGAACAACACCATGCCGCATTGAACAACACCATGCCGCACTGAACAACACCATCCCGCACTGAACAACACCACCCCGCACTGAACAACACGATCCCGCATTGAACAACACCATCCCGGACTGAACAACACCATGCCGCACTGAACAACACCATTCCGCACTGAACAACACCATGCCGCACGGAACAACACCATGCCGCACTGAACAACACCATGCCGCACTGAACAACACCATGCCGCACTGAACAACATTATGCCGCACTGAACAACACCATGCCGCACTGAACAACACCATCCCGCACTGAACAACACCATGCCGCATTGAACAACACCATGCCGCACTGAACAACACCATCCTGCACTGAACAACACCATCCCGCACTGAACAACACCATGCCGCACTGAACAACATTATGGCGCACTGAACAACATTATGCCGCACTGAACAACACCATGCCGCACTGAACAACACCATGCCGCACTGAACAACACCATGCCGCACTGAACAACATTATGCCGCACTGAACAACATTATGCCGCACTGAACAACACCATGCCGCACTGAACAACACCATGCCGCACTGAACAACACCATGCCGCACTGAACAACACGACGTCGCACTGAACAACACGACGCCGCACAGAACAACACGACGCCGCACAGAATAACACAATACCGCACAGAACAACACAATACCGCACAAACAGTTTTAGATAATATTACGTCGCAGTCATGTGACGCGGACATGACGTCAATAGGCGGAACTCACGGCAAAATTATAATCCGTGGGCGTGGCTTGCAACAGGAAGTAGGAAAGCGGCAGTTCTGGCAAACAAGACACAGCTGTTAGTAACACGATGACTAACAAGGCAAATATTTTTGTTTTCAGCTTGCAACTTGACCGTCTAGAGCGTACAAGGTAATTACAACTGTTTTTTTTTAGCCCTGAAAAGCAAGGGAGTGTGGCGTTTGGGAGGAATGTCGAACTCGGCGTCTGCTTCCAGCCACAGACGCCAAATTTCGACGATTATTTCGACTGGTCAACGGTTGTAAATTATTGCGTTGACTAAAAACTTTATTTAACTCTACTCTTAACTTTGCCGTTTCAGATATGCGGGTATTACACCGCGGAAATGACGTCAATAGGCTGAACTCTCGCCAAAATTCAAATCTGTGGGCGCAATGGCCTTGAGCGAGACACCGGATACAAACACGACGATTATCAACAGAAATATCTTTATTTTCCGCTTGCAAGTGGACCGTCTAGAGCGTACACGGTAAGTACAACTCATTGTGTTTAAAAAGATTTACGTTTGTGTAGTTTGCGTTGCGTTGTATCTGTGAATGTTGGTTGAGGCTAAATGTTAATGTTTAATTTCATTCCTTTAGGTTCCACGGTGTTTGTTGGCTGTATGTTTTCCACTGCAAGAAGAGGCTCGTATCATTGACCAGCAGGAGCTACAATGGTGAGTACCCCTTTCGTCTTCCATTTATGTTAAACACTTCCTATTTCATGTCTAACAGTACTCGATTTAACAAATAACCATAAATAAATACAGTGTGGGCAGTCACGTTAACATATGTGATTATCCTGCCTAATATGTTTATCACAAATATGTCACTAATCACTAATATGTTTATTTGTTTATCACAACACCTTTGGACCTTCAGCAATCGATTATTTCCCTTCATCTACATAGAGACAGAACGATGGTGTCTTAAACATCTCATTCATTTCACCAAATAACTTCACGCAGGTGGATAACGGCCGTCTCGGTCACGCTATGTTGCGTGATGCAGTTTTGAAGAACCAAATGCATTTATTCAATGAATAAGTCAAGCTAGTTCTATGTTTATGATGTTGTAAGTTACGGTACCGATTGAAGTTGAGTTCGAAGCCAGTGGAAAACAGCGCTGCGTTTGTGCTCTCCAGGTACAAATGTTGTGATCTCTGACTGACGACCGGGCGAGACTCGAGTAAGAGATGTCCAAACGAGCTCCGGCAGGGCGGGCCAAGGCGGAGCGAACGGACGCCCTTCAGGCCGCCAATGACGAGCTGAGAACCAAACTGATGGACGTCCAGTTAGAACTTCAGCAGGAGAAGAACAAGGTGAAAACCTCAACAGACAGACACTGCCTGCCTCCCTGCCTGCCTCCCTGCCTGCCTCCCTCCCTCCCTCCCAGTTTTCCCGATGTAGATTAGACATGCGTGTGCCATGACTGTGTCAGCCTACATCAACAAATGCACCGAGGACGTCAGCACCACTAAGAATATCATCACCCGGGGCAACCAACGACCCTGGATGACTGAGGAGGTACGTCAAACGCTACGAGCGCGGAACTCTGCCTTCAAGTCTGGCGACAAGGAGACACTGAGGACAGCGAGAGCCAACTTGAACCGTGCCATCAGGATAGCGAAGCGAGACCGCAGTCGAAAATTTCAGGATCGTTTCCACGACGTCAAAAACATCAGGAGTATGTGGCAAGGCATACGGGCGATTACAGACTACAACTCACTCTCCCCCCCCCCCCCCCCCCCCGGTGGGTGTAGTTGATGCTGACTTTCTAAATGGTCTAAATAACTTCTTTGGGAGGTTCGAGGCACTAAACGGCACTCCAGCAGTTAAAACTGTCCCCCATCAGGAAGAGGAGGTACTCTGCCTTGACTCCGCCGATGTGTTGAAGACCCTGAGGAGAGTCAACCCCTGTAAGGCCCCTGGCCCCGACAACATTCCTGGGCGTGTGTTCAGGGAATGTGCAAGTCATCTGGCTGGGGTCATCACAGACATTTTTAACACCTCGCTGGGCCAAGCCACAGTGCCGGCGTGCTTTAAGACTGCCTCCATCATTCCGGTGCCGAAGAAACCTCAAATCACCTCATTTAATGATTACCGGCCTGTTGCACTGACTCCGGTTATGATGAAGTGCTTCGAAAGGCTGCTTAAAGGTCACATCGTTTCCAGACTCCCCCTATTATTTGACCCGTTCCAGTTTGCCGACCGGCAAAACCGCTCCACTCAGGACGCCATCTCCTCCGTTCTTCACCTGAGCCTGGCTCACCTGGAGGAGAAGAACACCCATGTGCGGAGGCTGTTCCTGGACTTCAGCTCAGCGTTTAACACCATCATCCCACAGCATCTGGTAGGAAAATTGGAACACCTGGGCTTCAACACCCCCCTTCGCAACTGGCTGCTAGACTTCCTCACCAACAGACCTCAGTCAGTCCGGGTCGGACAGAACACCTCTGATGTCATCACCCTCAGCACAGGCTCCCTTCAGGGCTGCGTCCTGAGCCCCCCCGGACTTCCGGGTTGCTCTGACAGATCGTCGCTCCTCGGACACAAAGTATGGCAGCGGACCAAGAGGTATGTACGGCTTCGTGCACCAACTGCACCCTTCTCTTAGAGAGGTTGTCTCTGCTAGAGGGACGTGTCCGCCAGTTAGAGCAGAATAGTGCGATAACAGTAGTTGCGGCGGACACAGACGCGGGCTGTAGTCAGCCCGCTAGCCCGGTTAGCATTAGCCCCAAGCGGCTTGCTAATCGCGATGAGCCAGGTAAGACGCATAGCCGTCCAAAGTCATCTCGGTCTACTGGCCCTCGCACTTTGGTCATAGGCGACTCCATTACCCGAAACATTACGCTTAAAAATCCAGCCACGGTAATGTGTATTCCTGGGGGCAGAGCACCCGACATAGAAGCTAATCTTAGGGAGCTGACTCGCAATAGGCCTAGTCAACAGCGTAGTTCCAACAACACTAGCTACTCGGACATAGTGATACATGTCGGCTCCAATGATGTTAGGATGAGACAATCAGAGATCACAAAGAAAAACATAGCGAGGACTTGTGATCTTGCCAGAAAGATGAGTCGGCATCGAGTATTTGTCTCTGGCCCCCTGCCTGGGAGAGGCACTGATGAGAGGTTTAGTAGATTAGTCTCCCTTAATCGATGGATGGCTGGGTTCTGTAAAAAGCAGGGACTGTATTTTATAGATAACTGGTCATCCTTCTGGGGCCGCCCTGACCTGCTGAGGAAGGACGGCCTTCACCCTAACCGTGAAGGCGCCTTCACTCTTTCTAGGAATATAGATTACTGTTTGAGCCTCTCATGACAGGTCACTCTAGAGCAGGCCAGGGCACAGGTGATTAGACCACCTGTGAGGATGGGTTTGGAGTCTGATAAGTTAAAGTTAACTAGCGCTAGGCTAGACTTTCAGCATACACATAGCTCCTTGTGTAGACTAGAGCGCGACAGTTTAAATAGTGCTGCAATGCACATAAACACACTTTCTACTGGGGTAGTAGACAAATCCAATCACTCCGTTCCGACCGGTCTTGCTGATGAAACGGTGCCTGTTTTAGATAACTTCACATGTGTAACAAATATTCATCATCAAATTCCCACGGTCGTTTCATCCCACCGCCCTAATAAACTTTTGAGAGGTGATATTAGGCCTAGAGAACACAATTTTACTCGCATCCCGTTTAAAAATCTTTCGATAGATACGCACCCTGATCAACCGATTACACTTAAATTCGGTTTTATGAATATTAGATCACTTCATACGAAAGCAGTTCTCGTTAATGACCTTATCACGGAACATAATCTAAACGTTTTTGGTCTTTGCGAGACCTGGTTAAAACCTAATGAATTGCTGCCACTTAACGAGGCCTCGCCTCCAAATTTTGTGAGCTCGCATGTGGCACGTCCTCGAAAAAAGGGTGGGGGTGTCGCCCTCATCTCAAATTCTGAGCTTAGATTTAGGCCTCGCTCAATTCACGTATTTAAAACATTTGAAGTTCTCATTGTGCGATCCACTGCGTTACCGTCATTCTATCTTGTTGTTATTTACCGCCCACCCGGGGCTTACTCTGGCTTCCTGGATGAATTTTCAGAATTTGTGGCTGATCTAGTGACAAATGCAGATAATATAGTTATCATGGGTGATTTCAACATCCACATGAATTCACCGTCAGAACCACTGACTTCGGCATTTCAAACTTTAATCGATACGTGTGGTTTTACGCAAGCTGTACAAGCAGCAACGCATAAGAATGGAAATACCTTAGATCTGGTATTATCCCGGGGACTAGCAACCTCAAATATAGCAGTACTGCCCTACACTACTGTTCTGTCTGATCATTTCTTAATAAAATTTGAAATTTTAGTTCCTTGTCAAAGACAAGAGAGCAATCGGAATTATAGCAGCCGTAATCTTAACTCCATGACTGCAACTGCGCTGTCTGAGTTACTGTCGCCGGCAACCGCCATGTTTCCCGCATACAGCGGCTCTATCGATAATCTTACAAATGAATTCAATGCGACATTATTAAAAGCCATCGACTCTGTGGCACCGCTACGTCTGAAAACTCGCCGTAGATGGCCAACTCCGTGGTTCACAGATGAAACACGTACGTTTAAACAATTATGTAGAAAGCATGAGCGCAGATGGCGTTTAACCAAACTTGAGGTTTTCCATCAGGCATGGAAGGACAGCCTCCTGAAATATAAAGATGCGCTAATTTTAGCAAAAACTTGTTATTTTTCGCAAGTCATTAATCTTAATAAAAACAATCCTAAATACCTATTTGATACAGTGGCAAAGCTAACTCTGCGCCAGCCGACCCCCGATAGCTCCTTCCACTCAGCTGACGAGTTTATGAAATTTTTTGCTCAAAAGATTGAGTCCATTCGGGACGAGATCAAAAATACCATGCCAATCGCTCCGCTGGTTACTAGCGCTGGGGATCATGCAATAACCCTCTCAAATTTTGATAGCGTGTCCCTTGAAATGCTTACAAAATTGGTTAGTACGGCTAAACAAACAACATGTTTACTCGACCCGCTTCCAGCCAAACTACTTAAAGAATTATTTCCAATTTTAGGACCGTCCGTCTTAAATATAATCAATCTGTCTGTCTCCTCTGGGATAGTGCCAATAGCCTTTAAAACCGCTATTATCAAACCACTACTTAAGCGAGCAAATCTCGACCCGGACTGTCTCAGTAATTATAGGCCAGTTTCAAACCTCCCATTCATAGCAAAACTTCTCGAAAAAGTAGTAGCGCAGCAGCTTATTGATTACATGGTCGCTAATAATCGATATGACTCCTTTCAGTCTGGTTTTAGAGCTAATCATTCTACAGAGACAGCACTTGCTAAAGTGACTAATGATCTCCTCATAGCTATGGATTCAAATACGTCGTCTGTATTGTTACTACTCGATCTTAGTGCTGCCTTTGACACTGTAGACTTTGATATTTTATTAGGGCGTCTTAAAAGTTGTGTTGGTATCTCAGGGTCAGCACTCAGCTGGTTCAATTCCTATCTATCAGGCAGGACGCACCGAGTGGTCCATGGTAATACGTCCTCTGAGCTTTATAATGTTACGTGTGGTGTTCCACAGGGATCGGTACTCGGACCGATTTTATTTAATATTTATATGATTCCGCTTGGGGACATAATACGTAAATATAATATTAGCTTTCAATGCTACGCGGATGACACCCAATTATATATGCCGTTATCGATGACAGATCCACGGGACTGTTGTAATCTCGAGGCGTGCCTTGCGGAGATCAAGCAATGGATGTCTCTCAACTTCCTTCGTCTTAACCCAGATAAAACTGAGATGTTGATAATTGGTCCTACTCGTTATCAACACTTATTTAAGGAAACCACTATAACTATAGATAACCGGACTATCACTCAGAGTGATACGGTAACTAATCTCGGGGTAATATTTGACCAAACGCTCTCCTTTCAAAAACACATTAAGAATATAACCAGGATTGCGTTTTTTCACCTTCGTAATATTGCTAAGATTCGTCCTATCCTCTCGACCGGGGATGCGGAAACCATTATACATGCGTTCGTTACGTCGCGCCTGGACTACTGTAATGTATTATTCTCTGGTCTTCCTAAGTCCAGTATCAAAAGTCTACAGTTAGTGCAAAATGCCGCTGCGAGGATGCTCTCACGGTCAAGAAAATTTGATCACATTACCCCAATATTAGCCAAATTACATTGGCTCCCGGTCCATTTAAGATGTGACTTCAAGGTTCTTCTACTAACCTATAAATCACTGCATGGCTTAGCGCCTTCATATCTCGTCGACCTAGTCGTTCCTTATGTTCCGTCTCGTAACCTTCGTTCGCAAAACGCTAGTCTTTTAGTTATACCGAGGGCCAAGAAAATGTCTGCAGGGTCTAGAGCATTCTCTATTCGGGCTCCAGAGCTTTGGAATGCCCTACCAATGGATATTAGAACTACTACCTCAGTAGAAACATTTAAGACACGTTTAAAGACACATTTCTATGAGATGGCCTTTAACTAACTTGTGATGGCCGATTTGGCCGGAGTTTGTTTTGTTCTCTCTGCCCACCCCCTCCCCGGCTGGGGGAGGTTAGGTGGCTCAAAAGCTGATCGCGGCTAGCTGGATTCTCGGGGACCAATTCAAGATGAAGGAACTGCAGCTCAACCTCCTTGAAGACACGGCCAGGACAACCGAGGGCACCTCCGACATCCATTTTTTCATTGATTTTCATATTATGTATTACTTGTGCACTCTCTGCATCCATTATAACCTGGTGATCCTGAAAGGGGGATCCTTCCATCTGTGGTCCCTTCTCAAGGTTTCTCATTTTCCCCTGCCAGGGGTTTTTTGAGTTTTTCCTTGCCCTTTTGGGAGCTTATGATCAGGGGATGCTTTGAGAATAATTGTCAATTTTTGGCTATGTGAAGCCCTTTGAGACTGTTTGTGATTTAGGGCTATACAAATAAACTTGACTTGACTTGACCCTGCTGTGCACCCTGATGACACACGACTGCGTCCTCAGGTTCACCACCAATCACATCGTGAAGTCAGCAGACGACACAACGGTGGTGGGGCTCATCAGAGACAACAACGACCTGGACTACAGAGAGGAGGTGGAGCAGCTGGTGGGCTGGTGCAGAGAAAACAGCCTGATCCTGAATGAGGAGAAGATGAAGGAGATCATCGTCGACTTCAGGAAAAAACAGCCTCACCACGCTCCACTGATCATCAACAGCTCAGCTGTGGAGGTGGTCAGCACCACCAAATTCCTGGGGGTCCACATCACAGAAGACCTCACCTGGACTATGAACACTACGGCACTGGTCAAGAGGGCACAGAAGCGCTTGTACTTCCTGCGGAGGATGAGGAGAGCCCACCTGCCCCCACCCATCATGAGGACGTTCTACAGGAGCACCATAGAGAGCATTCTGACAAGCTGTCTCTCTGTGTGGTGTGGAGGCTGCACCGCCTCCGATTGGAAGAACGTGAGGAGAGTGGTGAGGACAGCAGAGAGGATCATAGGGGCTCCTCTTCCCTCCATTCAGGACATTTCATCTCAGCGCTGCATGTCCCGTGCCCGTAACATCATCAATGACCCATCACACCCCCACCATGGACTGTTCTCCCTGCTGCCCTCTGGGAAGAGGTTTGCAGCATCCGCTGCAGGTCCACCAGGTTCTGCAACAGCTTTTTCCCTGCTGTCATCAGACTGTTGAACACAAGAACTGTTGAGCTCTAAACTGAACTCTGCATCACACATTCACAGAACTGTACTTTATGACACTACGGACCTCTATCTTGCACTATCTCGCACCACCAACTTTACTGAACTTGTATAAACCCTTTAAATAGAAGTTTAATACATGGTTTAGCATTCCTCTGCACACTCTTGAATACTGTTTTGCCTACTTGCACTATTGCATAATTATCACTGCTGCACTTTATACTTATTTTTAATATATATATATATATATATATATAGTATATATGTATATATATATATTTTCATAGGATATGTTACTTCTATTCAACTGCAATATCACTACTTTGTTGTAAGACGTATGCAACGGAATTTCGTTTTGTATGCACCATGTGCAGACAAGATGACAATAAAGTTTGTCTAAGTCTAAGTCTAAGTCATGTCAGGTCAGCTGTCTGGAGAGAGAGAGAAGTCAGGACCTGCGGGCGGAGCACCACCGTGCCACCGCCGCCATGACGGAACTCAAAAGCAAACTCCATGAGGAGAAGCAGAAAGAGTTAGCCATTACCAGGGAGACATTACTGCGGCAGCATGAAATGGAGCTGATGAGAGTGATCAAAATCAAAGATGGAGAGATCCAGCGACTGAATGCCTTGGTCCTCAGCCTGAGGGACGGCTCCATGGACAAGGTGATCCGCTCTATCCGTGTCTGACTATCCGCACGCCACGTCGGGCTTCGATGCGGCCGCTACCGTATTGTGTAGCTTGTCCCCAGTAAGCGTCGCGGCGCTCCGTTGCGGTCTCAACGGCCCGGTGTGGCGCAATGTCTGCTCAGGTGAGGAGGGGGGGCGCTTTGCTGGCGGAGGTGGAGGAGACGCGGCGGTGTCGGGAGACCGAGCGGTGTCGCCTCCACCAGGAGCGCGGAAGAAGCCCTGGCAGCGGCCCAGCAGGCCTGGCAGTCCCGAGCGGCCGAGCTCCGATCGGCTCATCACCAGCATCGGGAGGAGCTGAGCCGAACCAAGAGAGACTGCGAGAGGGAGATCCGCCGACTGGTAGGACTGATCAGATGCGCGGTGCGTGGCTATGTTCCCAATTTCGTTGTATACCTGCAGTGCAATGACACCTAAGGCATTCTATTCTATTCTATTTCACAAGAAGAAAATGTCCGGTTGCTCGCTTCGCTTTTGTCACAGCAAAGGTGTTCCAGTCGATTCAAGAAAAAAAATTGGCCGGTTGCTCTCTTTGTTTTTGTCACAATTCTGGCAAATGAGTTTGCCCGCCTGCCTGAGCGCTCCCCGTTTGTACATCCAGACGGATGAGATCAAGCTGAAAGACAGAGCGGTTAGTGTTTTGGATGAAGCCCTGGGGCCGGCCACGTCCACCGCCTTCAGCTGCAGACTCAGGCTGCCGAGCAGCAGATCGCTGCCCTGAGGGATTCCCAAAGGGCGGGCCTAAACTACCCTGGAAGTGGGGTCAACGCCGCTACTAGCAATCCTCTTCATTGCGTAAGCCACCTCATCACACACTTGCAGTACGCATGACTTAGTTCGTTGCTGGAGGAAGGTAGCACAAAAACAGTTTTGAACTTTGAACGAGTGCTTGTGTGTGTGTGTTGCGGGGCGTTTTCAGTCTCAGGAGGATCGGGACACGCGACGGTTTCATCTGAAAATCGCTGAGCTCAGCGCAGTCATCAGGAAACTGGAGGATCGAAACGCCCTGCTTTCTGAAGAGCGCAATGAACTGGTAATTTATTGACGGCACGCTTGAAGGTTTGCGCTACGTTTGATGCGCGCCATCCAGCGAGGCACCCATTGCGCTTGCTTATTAGTTGAGCGGCGCGGCGAGTCGGTTGCCTGGTAGATGTCTTTTATTGGGAGCCAAAGCCACGATTCCGTTCAAACCGATGCAAAAGGAATGGATACGTTCTGGCCCGCGTGTTGTGCGTCTTTCACATCCCGCACTTCATGCTTGCAGCTAAAGCGACTGAGAGAAACAGAAAGCCAGTTTCTGCCACTCCTGTACAAAAACAAACGCCTGAGCAGGAAGAATGAAGAACTCTCGCTGGTGCTGTGTCGCCTTGAAAACAAAGTGCGCTTTGTCACCCAGGAGAACGAGGAGATGGCAAGCTTGGTAAGTCGACGCGGACAACGGCGGCGTGCCAACAGAGTCCACTGCATTTGTGTTCCACAGAGAAGGCCTAGTTCGCTCAATGACCTGGACCGCGGTTGCGGCCAGCAGGACGGTGAAATGGAGTTCCTTCAAGTTGTGGAGCAGCGGCACATCATCGACGACTTGTCCAAGGTCTTCAGGCAGGCGACTCGGTGCACGTACGGCAGCGCCGCGCTCGCTCGCTGTCGCCAGGAAACCTTTTCCGTCCAAAGCTTGGCCGGCGGCCGCCATCCAAAAAATTGGCCCCTTAAATTCCGACCTTTCAAGCAGGAGCATTGTGCGCACGCGTTTGAACACGCTTTAGACTTGTTTTGCCGTTTTCAGCAGCTCAAAGCTCCCGTTTTGTCAGCGCCTTTGCCACTCGCTGTGCGCTGAAAACGACGGACTTGCCCGGCTGCTCAGCCCGTCAACCATGAGCCGCGAGCGCGACGTCATTGTCCGTAGGCAGCTAGTGGCAAAATGCACCCTGTTAGAGTTGCGCTCGCTCCAACTTATTTTGCAAGAACCACACGGGAGACAAGTAAGTTCTTTTGGACACCTGCAGGTGGAGAGTCCATCCGTTGTACGAATGAAGTCTGACTCTCGGCTCCTGCACGAGCATTTTAATTAAGAGAAACAGGGTGGGTGTAAGAGTGGATTGAATAGAGGAAGCCCTTGACCTCTAGTCAAAACATAGCAAGGGGTGTTTTACGACTTTGTGTAGGAAGGGATAAGCGATAGGGATAAATAAGGGATAAATAATATTATTTATTACAGGTCGCAGTCAAAGTCAAAGCAACACAATGATACGATAAAGATAATCTGGAAAACCCTGACACACCCTGTAGTTGTCACTTTTGGAAAAGACGAGCGTCCCTCCAATCATCGCCGGTGACGTGTTTTTCAGGCTCTGGAGACAGGAGCTCATGTCAGAAATGTCATTGTGAGTCGCGTTTGTTTCTGCGCCGGAGCCGTTCGTTCCCTTTGCATCCAAAGAATCTCAAAGGCGGATTATTTGTGTCGACAGGAGAGAGATTTGCTGCTACGATACCGACGTCGAGAATCTCTGAGGAGGAACAAAGCGTGAGGTCCTGCAAGGTGAGTCTGTTTGTTTGCGGCTGCTTGGTGTTGCGCAAGATGAAATGGCCTTTTTCTCGCTATCGTTCCTCTCGTCGATTCATCGTGAGGTGTCGCTTCAGTTTGTTCAGAGAGATGTTTGCTTCCGCGCCCGCAGGTCATCGAAACATTTTACGGCTACGACGAAGACGTGTTGGTGGACTCGGACGGATCGTCCTTGTCTTTTCACACCGACAGAACCCCCGACACGGAACCCGAAGAGGTAGCCCGCCATTTCTGCCAGCGTATTGGCACCAAACATTCCTCTTCAGCCTGGAATCGGACTCGTCTTTGCGTCGCGGGTGCTTTGTCGCCGGTCTGACTGATTCTGGTACTAGTGCTGTGTTGCATTGGTGTGTGCATGAAGAGGCGGAGCTTCGCTACCGCCAGCTGACGCAAGAATATCAAGCGCTGCAACGAGCCTACGCTCTGCTAGCCCAGACCAGCGAAAGGGGACTACGACGCCGAGAAGGAGATCAAGGTGGCGCCCCTTCCCGCAACCCCCGGCCGGGTCGCAGCCTCCCCGTTCTCACCCAGCCTCGGGTGTTCTCTGGTCTGAAAGGAGGAGGAGGAGCCTCCCTCCTCCTCCTTTCAGACCAGAGAAAAGCTGATGGTAGAAATGGGTCACTATCAAAGCAGAGTAGCAGATCTGGAGTCAGCGCTGAAGCAACAAGGACAGGTAAGCTCATCAATGAGCACACCTTTTTCTCAGACAAAATAGCTACATTCTTCAGTCACTCATCCGTCTGGCATTACTGGACCAACCACCCCCCCCCCCCCCCCCCCCCCGAACGTGGCTGGGAAAATGCGGAGAAAAGCAAATGTCATTTTCCAGTCAACCAAAGAATTTGTGGATGAAAATGACACAACATTCCAAAGCTGTCCACGCGTTTGTCTCTTCTAGAATGTCAAGTGGGTGGAGGAGAAGCAGCTGCTGCGTCAGAGCAATCAGCAGTTGGCCGAAAAGGTGACGGAAAGAAAGGCGCTGGGCGGAGTCGCTTGGCGTCACACCTGTCGGGAAGCCCCGCAGATGAGGTCTGACTGTCTTTTCAGGTCAGGCGGATGGAGGCGGAAGAAGCGCGTCTGAAAGAGCACATCCAGGATATCCGAGACCAAAACGAACTGCTTGAGTTCCGCATCCTGGAGCTGGAGGTGGGAAGACTCGCACAAGCGTGTTGAGGCCAGAGATGTGACGGACGGACGGACGGACGGACGGATGCATGCCTCTGCCTTTCAGGAGAGGGAGTGGCGCCCCGTCTTGAAGTTTCTGCAAGTCCGTTTCCCAGACGGCCTCAGCCCTTTGCAGATCTACTGCGAGGCCGAGGGCGTGAGCGTACGTAAGGCGTCCCTCGCAACCCTAACCTTAACCCGAGGTCCCAGAACACCTTACATTGCTCCTTGCGCCTTTCCCCCGGACATCGTCATCAGTGATCTGATGAAGAAGCTGGACATCCTGGGCTATAACGCCGTAAGTGTATGTCGAACTCCTTATGTTCGCACTCCACGAGACTCGGCGGCTCAAATGTGACTTTTGGAAGGCTTTGCGCTGAAAGAAGCTTGTTGACGCTGTGCCTTTGGGCTCTTGCAGAATCTCACCAACGAGGAGCAGGTGGTCGTGATTCACGCCAGGACCCTTCTCACCCTAGCCGAGAAGGTAACGCGCACGTCCACGCACGCTCTCGCATTCTGCTTATGTGACAGCAGCCTTTCCTCAGTGGTTAGAATACATCAAAGTGACCAAGTCAGCACTTCAACAGAAGATGTTGGACATTGAAAGTGAGAAGGTAGACAGACACGCGACATCAGCCAAGGGGAACTCCGGCAATGTGCCCCAACAATTCTGACCTTGAGCTGTGCTAGGATATGTTCTGCAAGCAGAAGGGCTACCTGGATGAAGAGTTGGACTTCAGGAAGTGTTCCATGGACCAGGCTCATAAGGTAAGCCGCCCTCAAATCTCCCGCCGGACCACTGATGGACGAGGATTGCGGCCCAGAGGATCCTGGAGCTGGAGGCCATGTTGTACGAGGCGCTACCGCAGCGGGACTGCCCCGCCACGGACGGCGAAAAAGCCAGCCACGCTGGCGTGAATGACGTGCTGACGGCGGATCAGAGAGAAGAGCTTAGGAGCGCCGTGGACCAATGGAAGCGAGCCCTGATGTGCGAGTTGAGGGAGCGCGACGCTTGCATCCTCCAAGAGAGAATGGATCTGCTGCACAGCGCGCAACAGGTAAGGGCCCAAAGCCAGCCCGGCACTTACTTGCACGCTTACTGGCTTTTGAATGCCACTTTCCATTTGTCCGTCCTAGAGGAACAAAGAGCTGAAAGAATTCATCGAAGCTCAGAAGAGACAAATCAAACAATTGGAGGAGAAGTTTCTGTTTCTCTTTCTATTCTTCTCCTTGGCCTTCATTCTGTGGCCCCAACACCAGCTGGTGAGTGAGCTCCAGCGGCACCGCACTCGACACCTCCGATACACTGCCAGCCGGTCTCAGACGTTGGCAGACGCTCCGATGCCAACGTATACCCCCCGCCACGGTGACAGAGGCACCGCGTCACACCGGCGCTCATCCAATCAGAAGGCAGGAAAAGCAAATTCACATGCAGGGCACTTTTGAACCAGAAGAGAGCGCCACAAAAAACGGTTGTTGCCCCAAACGCGCACTAAAAAGGGTCAGAATAACAAGAGTCCCACTGGCCAGCCGGGGCCACCCGTCCAGCTGTTTCTTCAGGGGGGAAAAAAATTGGAATCACCGGTGAGTACATTTTGCATTTAGCTCTGCTTTTCTGCTTCTGTCTTCAAGTGTGTGGCATCCTGCGATCAAAGAGTCAGCCAACCCCAAAGCGGTTGACCTCAACGTCCCACCACCATGCCTACCAGAGCAGGTGACGTGATGCTTTGGACATCCTTCCGTCTCAGATGCCCAAAAGTACTCTTTGCCACATCTGCGGCAATACGGTGTCTTTTCAAAGGTGCAAATAAATCCAGCGTGGGCGGAACACGCACGTCTTCGGTTTTTCCCGCTTTGTTTGTGTGACAGCTGTTGTGAAAATTTTATACAAATAAAGTTGTATAGTACAGGTTTGGCCAAGCCGCAACTCCCGAACCGCATGCGGCTCTTTTATGTTCATATCAACATTTGTGTGTGTGTGTGTGTGTGTGTGTGTGTGTGGGGGGGGGGGGGGTTGTGCGTGTTGGCTTCACTTGAGTTCAATTTGGTATTTTGGTCAAAAGCGCATGTGGTGAAATTCCACAAAGTAGGATGGGCAAACACATTTCTTTAAACTATGAGTGTCAATTGGGCTCTCGAAATGGCAGGGAAAAGATGCACAGCAAAACGAAAATACGTAGATGAACACAGGACGTTTTAATCAGAGTGGGAAAGTTTCTATTTTTTGTTGAACGTGATGGCAAACCATTCTGCCTGATATGTCAGACCTCAGCGCATTTCAAAGATTCAAATCTTCAGCGCCATGCACTTCAGCTCACTCCATGCTAACATTGATCAGGCGTCGAACCCGCATCATCATGCTTAAGAGGTGGCCATGCTAACCAGTGCGCCATTATGTCAACGCATAATAACTAAGTCTACTGGTCAAAACAGCGGTTACTATATGACGTCGCTACGTCGTGGTCACGTGACGCAGACAAGACGTCAATGGACGTGGGCAGAGTTAACTTGTTTAAAAGGGAGTAGGCAGAAGAAATATTTAATTTATTTAAATCTATTTTGAGTGCACACCATTATGCCAATGCATAACAACTGTAAATCTACTAAACAAAACAGCGGTTGCTATATGACATCTGCCACGTCGTGGTCACGTGACATACGTGACGTCGATGGGCGTAACTTTCGCCGGAATTCAAATCCGCGGGGAGAGTTAACTTGTTTAAAAGAGAGTGGGCAGAAGAATTATTTAATTTATTTAAATCTATTTGGTGTGTGCGCCATTATGTCAATGCATAACAACTGTAAGTCTACTAAACAAAACAGCGGTTGCTATTTGACGTCTGCCACGTCGTGGTCACGTGACGCGGACGTGACGTCGACGCCTACTTTACATCCCACCGATCACAGGACTCCTCGGCTGCATAACCGTGCCCCCTTCCCAACCAATCGGATTTGCTATACGCGAAAACGACGCCAATGGAAAGAGCTTCCGCCCAAATTTAAATCCGTGGGCGTGGCTCGCAGCAGGAAGTAGGAAAATGGCGGCGATGTTGACAAAGACACAGCGGATGGTAACATACGACTAACAAGAGAAATATTTTTATTTTCTGCTTGCAACTGGACCGTCCAGAGCGTACACGGTAAGTACAACTCATCGTTTTTAAAAAGAAGTACTTTTGTTGCCCTGAAAAGCGAGTGAGCGTGGCGTTTGTGGGGGACGTCGAATTTCGACGATTCTTTCTGGTCAACGGTTGTAAATGATTGTGTTGATTAAAAAAGAAAACTTGATGTAACTCTACTTTTAACTGCCGTTTCAGATAGATTTGGAATTGCATCACATCCAATTTTGCCTAGAGCGTACACGGTAAGTAACACTCGTTGTGTTTAAGGAGATTTACGTTTGTAATAGCAGAAGTGTAGCCGCGTTGCGTTGTACGTGTGAATGTTGGTCCGGGCGAAATGTTAATGTTTAATTTCATTCCTTTAGGTTCCACGGTGTTTGTTGGCTGCAAGTTTTCCACTGCAAGAAGAGGCTCATATCATTGACCAGGAGCGAGCTACAATGGTGAGTAGCCATAACATTTATGTTAAACACTTCCTATTTCATGTCTAACAGTACTTGATTTAACAAATAACCATAAATAAATACAGTGTGGGCACTGAAGTTAACATATGTGATTATACTGCCTAATCTGTCACCGAGTAGATTGTTGCAAAGTAATATAAGATCCAAAGTTGTAATTCAGAATAGTTTTCAAAAGAAGGCCATTAGAATTATATACAAGTCTGATTACCCTGAACAAGCTATTAATTAAATCACAAATTCTTCAATTCAAAGATTTGGTAGATTATCAGACAAATAATGTCTAACAGTAATTGATTTAACACATCACGATAAGTAGATTGAGTGTGGGCACTCTCAAGTTAACATATGTGATTATACTGCCCAATCTGTTACAGAGTATGTTGTTGCCAAGTAATGTAGAATAGATCCAAAGTAGTAATCCAGAATAGTTTTGAAGAGGCCATTAGAATGATAAACAAATCTGATTACCTTGAACATAATAACAAGCTAAGTGTTTAATATGTCCTATGAAGTCAAAATTGGGCACCATCATGTGGTGAAATTTGGAATTGCATCACATCCAATTTTGCCTGGGAACAAACAGATTACATAAATCTTAGTTTTGAATAAGCCACTCCTTCTCAAACAAGTAAACTCTGCCCATTTTGCGCAGTAGATGTTCTGTTAATATCTAGTATTTATACAAAGTCATAATTTAAATTGCTTTCAACCTTCATTCATCGGTTCAACCAACATTACTCGCTCTTATTACCAACTTGTATTGATTTAACTAAGCGTTTAATACTTCCTATCAGGTCTCAAATCGAGATTTGGCAAAATACAATTTCAGCAAATCCAATTTTGCCAGGGAACAAAAATAGATTAAATAAACTAAATAAGTCCTCTTCCCATTAAATAAATCAGAAAAGTCTGTCTTGTAACCAGTCCTCTTCAAACAAGTAAAGTCTGCCCATTTTGTGCCGTAGATTTTGTGTCTATGCCTAGTATTTAAACAAAATCATAATTTAAACGACTTCTTTCCTTCATTCACTTTGGAAATTTGGAATTGCAGCAAATCGAATTTTGGCAGGGAACAAAAATAGATCAATTAAACTAAATAAGTCTTCTTCCCATTAAATAAATTAAAAAAGTCTGTCTTGTAACCAGTCCTTTTCAAACAAGTAAAGTCTGCCCATTTTGTGCCGTCGATTTTGTGTTAATGCCTAGTATTTATACAAAATCATAATTTAAAGGACTTCATTCCTTCATTCACTTTGGAAATTTGGAATTGCAGCACATCAAATTTTGCCTGGGAAGAAAAGTAGATTAAATAAATTTAATAAGTCTTACTACTTCCCATTAAATAAATTAAATACGTCTTACTTGTTCCCACTCCTTTTCAAAACAGTAGTTTAAAACGAGGGCCCTTCACTCAATCTTTAACCTCAACCCCGCACGTTGTGTTGTATCTGTGAATGTTGGTTGTGGCCAAATGATAGTTTTCTTTCATTCGTTTAGGTTCCAAGAAAACTTGATGTAACTCTACTTTTAACTGCCGTTTCAGATAAGCGGGTATTACGTCGCAGTCAAATGCCGCGGATATGACGTAATTGCCCGAACCTCCGCCAAAATTCAAATCTGTTGGCGCGATGGCCGTGAGCCACTGAGCAGCGACGATTATCAACAGAAATATCTTTATTTTCTGCTTGCAACTGGACCGTCTAGAGCGTACACGGTAAGTAACACTCATTGTGTTTAAGGAGATTTACGTTTGTAATAGCAGAAGTGTAGCCGCGTTGCGTTGTACGTGTGAAAATTGGTCGAGGCGAAATGTTAATGTTTAATTTCATTCCTTTAGGTTCCACGGTGTTTGTTGGCTGCAAGTTTTCCACTGCAAGAAGAGGCTCGTATCATTGACCAGGAGCGAGCTACAATGGTGAGTAGCCATAACATTTATGTTAAACACTTCCTATTTCATGTCTAACAGTACTTGATTTAACAAATAACCATAAATAAATACAGTGTGGGCACTGAAGTTAACATATGTGATTATACTGCCTAATCTGTCACGGAGTAGATTGTTGCAAAGTAATATAAGATCCAAAGTTGTAATTCAGAATAGTTTTCAAAAGAAGGCCATTAGAATTATATACAAGTCTGATTACCCTGAACAAGCTATTAATTAAATCACAAATTCTTCAATTCAAAGATTTGGTAGATTATCAGACAAATAATGTCTAACAGTAATTGATTTAACACATCACGATAAGTAGATTGAGTGTGGGCACTCTCAAGTTAACATATGTGATTATACTGCCTAATCTGTTACAGAGTATGTTGTTGCCAAGTAATGTAGAATAGATCCAAAGTAGTAATCCAGAATAGTTTTGAAGAGGCCATTAGAATGATAAACAAATCTGATTACCTTGAACATAATAACAAGCTAAGTGTTTAATATGTCCTATGAAGTCAAAATTGGGCACCATCATGTGGTGAAATTTGGAATTGCATCACATCCAATTTTGCCTGGGAACAAACAGATTACATAAATCTTAGTTTTGAATAAGCCACTCCTTCTCAAACAAGTAAACTCTGCCCATTTTGCGCAGTAGATGTTCTGTTAATATCTAGTATTTATACAAAGTCATAATTTAAATTGCTTTCAACCTTCATTCATCGGTTCAACCAACATTACTCGCTCTTATTACCAACTTGTATTGATTTAACTAAGCGTTTAATACTTCCTATCAGGTCTCAAATCGAGATTTGGCAAAATACAATTTCAGCAAATCCAATTTTGCCAGGGAACAAAAATAGATTAAATAAACTAAATAAGTCCTCTTCCCATTAAATAAATCAGAAAAGTCTGTCTTGTAACCAGTCCTCTTCAAACAAGTAAAGTCTGCCCATTTTGTGCCGTAGATTTTGTGTCTATGCCTAGTATTTAAACAAAATCATAATTTAAACGACTTCTTTCCTTCATTCACTTTGGAAATTTGGAATTGCAGCAAATCGAATTTTGGCAGGGAACAAAAATAGATCAATTAAACTAAATAAGTCTTCTTCCCATTAAATAAATTAAAAAAGTCTGTCTTGTAACCAGTCCTTTTCAAACAAGTAAAGTCTGCCCATTTTGTGCCGTCGATTTTGTGTTAATGCCTAGTATTTATACAAAATCATAATTTAAAGGACTTCATTCCTTCATTCACTTTGGAAATTTGGAATTGCAGCACATCAAATTTTGCCTGGGAAGAAAAGTAGATTAAATAAATTTAATAAGTCTTACTACTTCCCATTAAATAAATTAAATACGTCTTACTTGTTCCCACTCCTTTTCAAAACAGTAGTTTAAAACGAGGGCCCTTCACTCAATCTTTAACCCCAACCCCGCACGTTGTGTTGTATCTGTGAATGTTGGTTGTGGCCAAATGATAGTTTTCTTTCATTCGTTTAGGTTCCAAGAAAACTTGATGTAACTCTACTTTTAACTGCCGTTTCAGATAAGCGGGTATTACGTCGCAGTCATGTGCCGTGGATATGACGTAATTGCCCGAACCTCCGCCAAAATTCAAATCTGTTGGCGCGATGGCCGTGAGCCACTGAGCAGCGACGATTATCAACAGAAATATCTTTATTTTCTGCTTGCAACTGGACCGTCTAGAGCGTACACGGTAAGTAACACTCATTGTGTTTAAGGAGATTTACGTTTGTAATAGCAGAAGTGTAGCCGCGTTGCGTTGTACGTGTGAAAATTGGTCGAGGCGAAATGTTAATGTTTAATTTCATTCCTTTAGGTTCCACGGTGTTTGTTGGCTGCAAGTTTTCCACTGCAAGAAGAGGCTCGTATCATTGACCAGGAGCGAGCTACAATGGTGAGTAGCCATAACATTTATGTTAAACACTTCCTATTTCATGTCTAACAGTACTTGATTTAACAAATAACCATAAATAAATACAGTGTGGGCACTGAAGTTAACATATGTGATTATACTGCCTAATCTGTCACGGAGTAGATTGTTGCAAAGTAATATAAGATCCAAAGTTGTAATTCAGAATAGTTTTCAAAAGAAGGCCATTAGAATTATATACAAGTCTGATTACCCTTAACATAACAACAAGCTATTAATTAAATCACAAATTCTTCAATTCAAAGATTTGGTAGATTATCAGACAAATAATGTCTAACAGTAATTGATTTAAAACATCACGATAAGTAGATTGAGTGTGGGCACTCTCAAGTTAACAGATATGATTATACTGCCTAATCTGTTACAGAGTATGTTGTTGCCAAGTAATGTAGAATAGATCCAAAGTAGTAATCCAGAATAGTTTTGAAGAGGCCATTAGAATAATAAACAAATCTGATTACCTTGAACATAATAACAAGCTAAGTGTTTAATATGTCCTATGAAGTCAAAATTGGGCACCATCATGTGGTGAAATTTGGAATTGCATCACATCCAATTTTGCCTGGGAACAAACAGATTAAATAAATCTTAGTTTTGAATAAGCCACTCCTTCTCAAACAAGTAAACTCTGCCCATTTCGCGCAGTAGATGTTCTGTTAATATCTAGTATTTATACAAAGTCATAATTTAAATTGCTTTCAACCTTCATTCATCGGTTCAACCAACATTACTCGCTCTTATTACCAACTTGTATTGATTTAACTAAGCGTTTAATACTTCCTATCAGGTCTCAAGGCAAGATTTGGCAAAATACAATTTCAGCAAATCCAATTTTGCCAGGGAACAAAAATAGATTAAATAAACTAAATAAGTCTTCTTCCCATTAAATAAATCAGAAAAGTCTGTCTTTTAACCAGTCCTCTTCAAACAAGTAAAGTCTGCCCATTTTGTGCCGTAGATTTTGTGTCTATGCCTAGTATTTAAACAAAATCATAATTTAAACGACTTCTTTCCTTCATTCACTTTGGAAATTTGGAATTGCAGCAAATCGAATTTTGGCAGGGAACAAAAATAGATCAATTAAACTAAATAAGTCTTCTTCCCATTAAATAAATTAAAAAAGTCTGTCTTGTAACCAGTCCTTTTCAAACAAGTAAAGTCTGCCCATTTTGTGCCGTCGATTTTGTGTTAATGCCTAGTATTTATACAAAATCATAATTTAAAGGACTTCATTCCTTCATTCACTTTGGAAATTTGGAATTGCAGCACATCAAATTTTGCCTGGGAAGAAAAGTAGATTAAATAAATTTAATAAGTCTTACTACTTCCCATTAAATAAATTAAATACGTCTTACTTGTTCCCACTCCTTTACAAAAAAGTAGTTTAAAACGAGGTCCCTTCACTCAACCTTTAACCCTATTTATTCACCTTCTAGGCTAAGTGTTAAAGGCTAAGTGTTAAAGGCTAAGTGTTAAAGGCTAAGTGTTAGAGGCTAAGTGCCAGAGGCTAGGCGCCAGAGGCGAGTTTTTGTGGGCTGAAGTTTTAGTGGGGTTAGTGTGAATACAATCCAAAAGAATACAACAGCATACAATACAATAGAATATAATACATAGATTAAATTCAATAGCTCTTACTACTTCCCATTAAATAAATTAAATACGTCTTACTTGTTCCCAATCCTTTTCAAAAAAGTAGTTTAAAACGAGGGCCCTGCACTCAACCTTTAACCTCAACCCCGCACGTCACATTGTGTTGTATCTGTGAATGTTGGTTGTGGCCAAATGATAGTTTTCTTTCATTCGTTTAGGTTCCACGGTGTTTGTTGGCTATGTTTTCCACTGTCAGAAGGATGAAAATACAAAGTACAACGCTTGGACGTGGGCGAAGACGTCACCGGTGAGTCCTTCCTTCCTATTTATTTACCTTCTAGATGCTAGAGGCTAAGTGTTAGAGGCTAAGTGTTAGAGGCTAAGTGTTAAACACAATACGAACAACACAACGATACTGCACTGAAAAACACGATACCGCACTGAGAAACACGATACCGCACTGAACAACACGATACCGCACTGAACAACACCATGCCGCACTGAACACCATGCCACACTGAACAACACCATCCCGCACTGAACAACACCATGCCGCACTAAACAACACCATGCCGCACTGAACAACACCATGCCTCACTGAACGACACCATGCCGCACTGAAAGACACCATGCCGCACTGAACGACACCATGCCGCACTGAAAGACACCATCCCGCACTGAACACCATGCCGCACTGAACAACACCATCCTGCACTGAACAACACCATCCCGCACTGAACAACACCATGCCGCACTGAACAACATTATGCCGCACTGAACATTATGCCGCACTGAACAACACCATGCCGCACTGAACAACACCATGCCGCACTGAACAACATTATGCCGCACTGAACAACACCATGCCGCACTGAACAACACCATGCCGCACTGAACAACACCATGCCGCACTGAACAACATTATGCCGCACTGAACAACACCATGCCGCACTGAACAACACCATCCTGCACTGAACAACACCATTCCGCATTGAACACCATGCCGCACTGAACAACACCATCCCGCACTGAACAACATTACGCTGCACTGAACAACACCATGCCGCACTGAACAACACCATGCCGCACTGAACAACACCATTCCGCACTGAACAACACCATGCCGCACTGAACAACATTACGCTGCACTGAACAACACCATGCCGCACTGAACAACATTATAACGCACTGAACAACACCATCCCGCACTGAACAACACCATGCCGCACTAAACAACATTATGCCGCACTGAACAACACCATGCCGCACTGAACAACACCATCCTGCACTGAACAACACCATTCCGCATTGAACACCATACCGCACTGAACAACACCATCCCGCACTGAACAACACCATCCCGCACTGAACAACACCATGCCGCACTGAACAACATTATGCCGCACTGAACAACATTATGCCGCACTGAACAACACCATGCCGCACTGAACAACACCATGCCGCACTGAACAACACCATGCCGCACTGAACAACATTATAACGCACTGAACAACACCATCCCGCACTGAACAACACCATGGCGCACTAAACAACATTATACCGCACTGAACAACATTATGCCGAAATGAACAACACCATGCCGCACTGAACAACACCATGCCGCACTGAACAACACCATGCCGCACTGAACAACACCATGCCGCACTGAACAACATTATAACGCACTGAACAACACCATCCCGCACTGAACAACACCATGCCGCACTAAACAACATTATACCGCACTGAACAACATTATGCCGAAATGAACAACACCATGCCGCACTGAACAACACCATGCCGCACTGAACAACACCATCCTGCACTGAACAACACCATCCCGCACTGAACAACACCATGCCGCACTGAACAACACCATGCCGCACTGAACAACACCATGCTGCAATGAACAACACCATCCCGCACTGAACAACATTATGCCGCACTGAACAACATTATGCCGCACTGAACAACATTATGCCGCACTGAACAACATTATGCCGCACTGAACAACATTATGCCGCACTGAACAACACCATGCCGCACTGAACAACACGATCCCGCATTGAACAACACCATGCCGCACTGAACAACACCATCCTGCACTGAACAACACCATCCCGCACTGAACAACACCATGCCGCACTGAACAACATTATGGCGCACTGAACAACATTATGCCGCACTGAACAACACCATGCCGCACTGAACAACACCATGCCGCACTGAACAACACCATGCCGCAATGAACAACACCATCCCGCACTGAACAACACCATGCCGCACTGAGTAACACCATGCCGCACTGAACAACACCATCCCGCACTGAACAACACCATGCCGCACTGAACAACACCATTCCGCACTGAACAACACCATGCCGCACTGAACAACATTACGCTGCACTGAACAACACCATGCCGCACTGAACAACACCATGCCGCACTGAACAAAACCATCCTGCACTGAACAACACCATGCCGCACTGAACAACACCATGCCACACTGAACAACATTATGCCGCACTGAAAAACACCATCCTGCACTGAACAACACCATCCTGCACTGAACAACACCATGCCGCATTGAACAACACCATGCCGCACTGAACAACACCATCCTGCACTGAACAACACCATCCTGCACTTAACAACACCACCCCGCACTGAACAACACGATCCCGCATTGAACAACACCATCCCGCACTGAACAACACCATGCCGCACTGAACAACACCATTCCGCACTGAACAACACCATCCCGGACTGAACAACACCATGCCGCACTGAACAACACCATGCCGCATTGAACAACACCATGCCGCACTGAACAACACCATGCCGCACTGAACAACATTATGCCGCACTGAACAACATTATGCCGCACTGAACAACACCATGCCGCACTGAACAACACCATGCTGCACTGAACAACATTATGCCGCACTGAACAACACGATCCCGCATTGAACAACACCATCCCGCAGTGAACAACACCATGCCGCATTGAACAACACCATGCCGCACTGAACAACACCATGCTGCACTGAACAACATTATGCTGCACTGAACAACACGATCCTGCATTGAACAACACCATGCCGCACTGAACAACACCATCCTGCACTGAACAACACCATGCCGCACTGAACAACACCATGCCGCACTGAACAACATTATGCCGCACTGAAAAACACCATGCCGCACTGAACAACACCATCCCGCACTGAACAACACCATGCCGCATTGAACAACACCATGCCGCACTGAACAACACCATGCTGCACTGAACAACATTATGCTGCACTGAACAACACGATCCTGCATTGAACAACACCATGCCGCACTGAACAACACCATCCTGCACTGAACAACACCATCCTGCACTGAACAACACCACCCCGCACTGAACAACATGATCCCGCATTGAACAACACCATCCCGCACTGAACAACACCATGCCGCACTGAACAACACCATTCCGCACTGAACAACACCATGCCGCACTGAACAACACCATGCCGCACTGAACAACACCATGCCGCACTGAACAACACCATGCCGCACTGAACAACATTATGCCGCACTGAACAACACCATGCCGCACAGAACAACACCATCCCGCACTGAACAACACCATGCCGCATTGAACAACACCATGCCGCACTGAACAACACCATCCTGCACTGAACAACACCATCCCGCACTAAACAACACCATGCCGCACTGAACAACATTATGGCAAACTGGACAACATTATGCCGCACTGAACAACACCATGCCGCACTGAACAACACCATGCCGCACTGAACAACACCATGCCGCACTGAACAACACCATGCCGCACTGAACAACATTATGCCGCACTGAACAACACCATGCCGCACTGAACAACACCATGCCGCACTGAACAACACGATCCCGCATCGAACAACACCATCCTGCACTGAACAACACCATGCCGCACTGAACAACACCATGCCACACTGAACAACACCATTCCGCACTGAACAACACCATGCCGCACTGAACAACACCATCCTGCACTGAACAACACCATCCCGCACTGAACAACACCATGCCGCATTGAACAACACCATGCCGCACTGAACAACACCATCCTGCACTGAACAACACCATGCCGCACTGAACAACACCATGCCGCACTGAACAACACCATGCCGCACTGAACAACATTATGCCGCACTGAACAACATTATGCCGCACTAAACAACATTATGTCGCACTGAACAACACCATGCCGCACTGAACAACACCATGCTGCACTGAACAACATTATGCCGCACTGAACAACACGATCCCGCATTGAACAACACCATCCCGCAGTGAACAACACCATGCCGCATTGAACAACACCATGCCGCACTGAACAACACCATGCTGCACTGAACAACATTATGCTGCACTGAACAACACGATCCTGCATTGAACAACACCATGCCGCACTGAACAACACCATCCTGCACTGAACAACACCTTTCCACACTGAACAACACCATGCCGCACTGAACAACATTATGCCGCAGTGAACAACACCATGCCGCACTGAACAACACCATGCCGCACTGAACAACACCATGCCGCACTGAACAACACTATGCCGCAATGAACAACACCATCCCGCACTGAACAACACCATGCCGCATTGAACAACACCATGCCGCACTGAACAACACCATCCCGCACTGAACAACACCACCCCGCACTGAACAACACGATCCCGCATTGAACAACACCATCCCGGACTGAACAACACCATGCCGCACTGAACAACACCATTCCGCACTGAACAACACCATGCCGCACTGAACAACACCATGCCGCACTGAACAACACCATGCCGCACTGAACAACATTATGCCGCACTGAACAACACCATGCCGCACTGAACAACACCATCCCGCACTGAACAACACCATGCCGCATTGAACAACACCATGCCGCACTGAACAACACCATCCTGCACTGAACAACACCATCCCGCACTGAACAACACCATGCCGCACTGAACAACATTATGGCGCACTGAACAACATTATGCCGCACTGAACAACACCATGCCGCACTGAACAACACCATGCCGCACTGAACAACACCATGCCGCACTGAACAACATTATGCCGCACTGAACAACATTATGCCGCACTGAACAACACCATGCCGCACTGAACAACACCATGCCGCACTGAACAACACCATGCCGCACTGAACAACACGACGTCGCACTGAACAACACGACGCCGCACAGAACAACACGACGCCGCACAGAATAACACAATACCGCACAGAACAACACAATACCGCACAAACAGTTTTAGATAATATTACGTCGCAGTCATGTGACGCGGACATGACGTCAATAGGCGGAACTCACGGCAAAATTATAATCCGTGGGCGTGGCTTGCAACAGGAAGTAGGAAAGCGGCAGTTCTGGCAAACAAGACACAGCGGTTAGTAACACGATGACTAACAAGGCAAATATTTTTGTTTTCAGCTTGCAACTTGACCGTCTAGAGCGTACAAGGTAATTACAACTGTTTTTTTTTAGCCCTGAAAAGCGAGGGAGTGTGGCGTTTGGGAGGAATGTCGAACTCGGCGTCTGCTTCCAGCCACAGACGCCAAATTTCGACGATTATTTCGACTGGTCAACGGTTGTAAATTATTGCGTTGACTAAAAACTTTATTTAACTCTACTCTTAACTTTGCCGTTTCAGATATGCGGGTATTACACCGCGGAAATGACGTCAATAGGCTGAACTCTCGCCAAAATTCAAATCTGTGGGCGCAATGGCCTTGAGCGAGACACCGGATACAAACACGACGATTATCAACAGAAATATCTTTATTTTCTGCTTGCAAGTGGACCGTCTAGAGCGTACACGGTAAGTACAACTCATTGTGTTTAAAAAGATTTACGTTTGTGTAGTTTGCGTTGCGTTGTATCTGTGAATGTTGGTTGAGGCTAAATGTTAATGTTTAATTTCATTCCTTTAGGTTCCACGGTGTTTGTTGGCTGTATGTTTTCCACTGCAAGAAGAGGCTCGTATCATTGACCAGCAGGAGCTACAATGGTGAGTACCCCTTTCGTCTTCCATTTATGTTAAACACTTCCTATTTCATGTCTAACAGTACTCGATTTAACAAATAACCATAAATAAATACAGTGTGGGCAGTCACGTTAACATATGTGATTATCCTGCCTAATATGTTTATCACAAATATGTCACTAATCACTAATATGTTTATTTGTTTATCACAACACCTTTGGACCTTCAGCAATCGATTATTTCCCTTCATCTACATAGAGACAGAACGATGGTGTCTTAAACATCTCATTCATTTCACCAAATAACTTCACGCAGGTGGATAACGGCCGTCTCGGTCACGCTATGTTGCGTGATGCAGTTTTGAAGAACCAAATGCATTTATTCAATGAATAAGTCAAGCTAGTTCTATGTTTATGATGTTGTAAGTTACGGTACCGATTGAAGTTGAGTTCGAAGCCAGTGGAAAACAGCGCTGCGTTTGTGCTCTCCAGGTACAAATGTTGTGATCTCTGACTGACGACCGGGCGAGACTCGAGTAAGAGATGTCCAAACGAGCTCCGGCAGGGCGGGCCAAGGCGGAGCGAACGGACGCCCTTCAGGCCGCCAATGACGAGCTGAGAACCAAACTGATGGACGTCCAGTTAGAACTTCAGCAGGAGAAGAACAAGGTGAAAACCTCAACAGACAGACACTGCCTGCCTCCCTGCCTGCCTCCCTGCCTGCCTCCCTGCCTGCCTCCCTCCCTCCCAGTTTTCCCGATGTAGATTAGACATGCGTGTGCCATGACTGTGTCAGCCTACATCAACAAATGCACCGAGGACGTCAGCACCACTAAGAATATCATCACCCGGGGCAACCAACGACCCTGGATGACTGAGGAGGTACGTCAAACGCTACGAGCGCGGAACTCTGCCTTCAAGTCTGGCGACAAGGAGACACTGAGGACAGCGAGAGCCAACTTGAACCGTGCCATCAGGATAGCGAAGCGAGACCGCAGTCGAAAATTTCAGGATCGTTTCCACGACGTCAAAAACATCAGGAGTATGTGGCAAGGCATACGGGCGATTACAGACTACAACTCACCCTCCCCCCCCCCCGGTGGGTGTAGTTGATGCTGACTTTCTAAATGGTCTAAATAACTTCTTTGGGAGGTTCGAGGCACTAAACGGCACTCCAGCAGTTAAAACTGTCCCCCATCAGGAAGAGGAGGTACTCTGCCTTGACTCCGCCGATGTGTTGAAGACCCTGAGGAGAGTCAACCCCTGTAAGGCCCCTGGCCCCGACAACATTCCTGGGCGTGTGTTCAGGGAATGTGCAAGTCATCTGGCTGGGGTCATCACAGACATTTTTAACACCTCGCTGGGCCAAGCCACAGTGCCGGCGTGCTTTAAGACTGCCTCCATCATTCCGGTGCCGAAGAAACCTCAAATCACCTCATTTAATGATTACCGGCCTGTTGCACTGACTCCGGTTATGATGAAGTGCTTCGAAAGGCTGCTTAAAGGTCACATCGTTTCCAGACTCCCCCTATTATTTGACCCGTTCCAGTTTGCCGACCGGCAAAACCGCTCCACTCAGGACGCCATCTCCTCCGTTCTTCACCTGAGCCTGGCTCACCTGGAGGAGAAGAACACCCATGTGCGGAGGCTGTTCCTGGACTTCAGCTCAGCGTTTAACACCATCATCCCACAGCATCTGGTAGGAAAATTGGAACACCTGGGCTTCAACACCCCCCTTCGCAACTGGCTGCTAGACTTCCTCACCAACAGACCTCAGTCAGTCCGGGTCGGACAGAACACCTCTGATGTCATCACCCTCAGCACAGGCTCCCTTCAGGGCTGCGTCCTGAGCCCCCTGCTGTGCACCCTGATGACACACGACTGCGTCCTCAGGTTCACCACCAATCACATCGTGAAGTCAGCAGACGACACAACGGTGGTGGGGCTCATCAGAGACAACAACGACCTGGACTACAGAGAGGAGGTGGAGCAGCTGGTGGGCTGGTGCAGAGAAAACAGCCTGATCCTGAATGAGGAGAAGATGAAGGAGATCATCGTCGACTTCAGGAAAAAACAGCCTCACCACGCTCCACTGATCATCAACAGCTCAGCTGTGGAGGTGGTCAGCACCACCAAATTCCTGGGGGTCCACATCACAGAAGACCTCACCTGGACTATGAACACTACGGCACTGGTCAAGAGGGCACAGAAGCGCTTGTACTTCCTGCGGAGGATGAGGAGAGCCCACCTGCCCCCACCCATCATGAGGACGTTCTACAGGAGCACCATAGAGAGCATTCTGACAAGCTGTCTCTCTGTGTGGTGTGGAGGCTGCACCGCCTCCGATTGGAAGAACGTGAGGAGAGTGGTGAGGACAGCAGAGAGGATCATAGGGGCTCCTCTTCCCTCCATTCAGGACATTTCATCTCAGCGCTGCATGTCCCGTGCCCGTAACATCATCAATGACCCATCACACCCCCACCATGGACTGTTCTCCCTGCTGCCCTCTGGGAAGAGGTTTGCAGCATCCGCTGCAGGTCCACCAGGTTCTGCAACAGCTTTTTCCCTGCTGTCATCAGACTGTTGAACACTAGAACTGTTGAGCTCTAAACTGAACTCTGCATCACACATTCACAGAACTGTACTTTATGACACTACGGACCTCTATCTTGCACTATCTCGCACTACCAACTTTACTGAACTTGTATAAACCCTTTAAATAGAAGTTTAATACATGGTTTAGCATTCCTCTGCACACTCTTGAATACTGTTTTGCCTACTTGCACTATTGCATAATTATCACTGCTGCACTTTATACTTATTTTTAATATATATATATATATATATATAGTATATATGTATATATATATATTTTCATAGGATATGTTACTTCTATTCAACTGCAATATCACTACTTTGTTGTAAGACGTATGCAACGGAATTTCGTTTTGTATGCACCATGTGCAGACAAGATGACAATAAAGTTTGTCTAAGTCTAAGTCATGTCAGGTCAGCTGTCTGGAGAGAGAGAGAAGTCAGGACCTGCGGGCGGAGCACCACCGTGCCACCGCCGCCATGACGGAACTCAAAAGCAAACTCCATGAGGAGAAGCAGAAAGAGTTAGCCATTACCAGGGAGACATTACTGCGGCAGCATGAAATGGAGCTGATGAGAGTGATCAAAATCAAAGATGGAGAGATCCAGCGACTGAATGCCTTGGTCCTCAGCCTGAGGGACGGCTCCATGGACAAGGTGATCCGCTCTATCCGTGTCTGACTATCCGCACGCCACGTCGGGCTTCGATGCGGCCGCTACCGTATTGTGTAGCTTGTCCCCAGTAAGCGTCGCGGCGCTCCGTTGCGGTCTCAACGGCCCGGTGTGGCGCAATGTCTGCTCAGGTGAGGAGGGGGGGCGCTTTGCTGGCGGAGGTGGAGGAGACGCGGCGGTGTCGGGAGACCGAGCGGTGTCGCCTCCACCAGGAGCGCGGAAGAAGCCCTGGCAGCGGCCCAGCAGGCCTGGCAGTCCCGAGCGGCCGAGCTCCGATCGGCTCATCACCAGCATCGGGAGGAGCTGAGCCGAACCAAGAGAGACTGCGAGAGGGAGATCCGCCGACTGGTAGGACTGATCAGATGCGCGGTGCGTGGCTATGTTCCCAATTTCGTTGTATACCTGCAGTGCAATGACACCTAAGGCATTCTATTCTATTCTATTTCACAAGAAGAAAATGTCCGGTTGCTCGCTTCGCTTTTGTCACAGCAAAGGTGTTCTAGTCGATTCCAGAAAAAAATTGGCCGGTTGCTCTCTTTGTTTTTGTCACAATTCTGGCAAATGAGTTTGCCCGCCTGCCTGAGCGCTCCCCCTTTGTACATCCAGACGGATGAGATCAAGCTGAAAGACAGAGCGGTTAGTGTTTTGGATGAAGCCCTGGGGCCGGCCACGTCCACCGCCTTCAGCTGCAGACTCAGGCTGCCGAGCAGCAGATCGCTGCCCTGAGGGATTCCCAAAGGGCGGGCCTAAACTACCCTGGAAGTGGGGTCAACGCCGCTACTAGCAATCCTCTTCATTGCGTAAGCCACCTCATCACACACTTGCAGTACGCATGACTTAGTTCGTTGCTGGAGGAAGGTAGCACAAAAACAGTTTTGAACTTTGAACGAGTGCTTGTGTGTGTGTGTTGCGGGGCGTTTTCAGTCTCAGGAGGATCGGGACACGCGACGGTTTCATCTGAAAATCGCTGAGCTCAGCGCAGTCATCAGGAAACTGGAGGATCGAAACGCCCTGCTTTCTGAAGAGCGCAATGAACTGGTAATTTATTGACGGCACGCTTGAAGGTTTGCGCTACGTTTGATGCGCGCCATCCAGCGAGGCACCCATTGCGCTTGCTTATTAGTTGAGCGGCGCGGCGAGTCGGTTGCCTGGTAGATGTCTTTTATTGGGAGCCAAAGCCACGATTCCGTTCAAACCGATGCAAAAGGAATGGATACGTTCTGGCCCGCGTGTTGTGCGTCTTTCACATCCCGCACTTCATGCTTGCAGCTAAAGCGACTGAGAGAAACAGAAAGCCAGTTTCTGCCACTCCTGTACAAAAACAAACGCCTGAGCAGGAAGAATGAAGAACTCTCGCTGGTGCTGTGTCGCCTTGAAAACAAAGTGCGCTTTGTCACCCAGGAGAACGAGGAGATGGCAAGCTTGGTAAGTCGACGCGGACAACGGCGGCGTGCCAACAGAGTCCACTGCATTTGTGTTCCACAGAGAAGGCCTAGTTCGCTCAATGACCTGGACCGCGGTTGCGGCCAGCAGGACGGTGAAATGGAGTTCCTTCAAGTTGTGGAGCAGCGGCACATCATCGACGACTTGTCCAAGGTCTTCAGGCAGGCGACTCGGTGCACGTACAGCAGCGCCGCGCTCGCTCGCTGTCGCCAGGAAACCTTTTCCGTCCAAAGCTTGGCCGGCGGCCGCCATCCAAAAAATTGGCCCCTTAAATTCCGACCTTTCAAGCAGGAGCATTGTGCGCACGCGTTTGAACACGCTTTAGACTTGTTTTGCCGTTTTCAGCAGCTCAAAGCTCCCGTTTTGTCAGCGCCTTTGCCACTCGCTGTGCGCTGAAAACGACGGACTTGCCCGGCTGCTCAGCCCGTCAACCATGAGCCGCGAGCGCGACGTCATTGTCCGTAGGCAGCTAGTGGCAAAATGCACCCTGTTAGAGTTGCGCTCGCTCCAACTTATTTTGCAAGAACCACACGGGAGACAAGTAAGTTCTTTTGGACACCTGCAGGTGGAGAGTCCATCCGTTGTACGAATGAAGTCTGACTCTCGGCTCCTGCACGAGCATTTTAATTAAGAGAAACAGGGTGGGTGTAAGAGTGGATTGAATAGAGGAAGCCCTTGACCTCTAGTCAAAACATAGCAAGGGGTGTTTTACGACTTTGTGTAGGAAGGGATAAGCGATAGGGATAAATAAGGGATAAATAATATTATTTATTACAGGTCGCAGTCAAAGTCAAAGCAACACAATGATACGATAAAGATAATCTGGAAAACCCTGACACACCCTGTAGTTGTCACTTTTGGAAAAGACGAGCGTCCCTCCAATCATCGCCGGTGACGTGTTTTTCAGGCTCTGGAGACAGGAGCTCATGTCAGAAATGTCATTGTGAGTCGCGTTTGTTTCTGCGCCGGAGCCGTTCGTTCCCTTTGCATCCAAAGAATCTCAAAGGCGGATTATTTGTGTCGACAGGAGAGAGATTTGCTGCTACGATACCGACGTCGAGAATCTCTGAGGAGGAACAAAGCGTGAGGTCCTGCAAGGTGAGTCTGTTTGTTTGCGGCTGCTTGGTGTTGCGCAAGATGAAATGGCCTTTTTCTCGCTATCGTTCCTCTCGTCGATTCATCGTGAGGTGTCGCTTCAGTTTGTTCAGAGAGATGTTTGCTTCCGCGCCCGCAGGTCATCGAAACATTTTACGGCTACGACGAAGACGTGTTGGTGGACTCGGACGGATCGTCCTTGTCTTTTCACACCGACAGAACCCCCGACACGGAACCCGAAGAGGTAGCCCGCCATTTCTGCCAGCGTATTGGCACCAAACATTCCTCTTCAGCCTGGAATCGGACTCGTCTTTGCGTCGCGGGTGCTTTGTCGCCGGTCTGACTGATTCTGGTACTAGTGCTGTGTTGCATTGGTGTGTGCATGAAGAGGCGGAGCTTCGCTACCGCCAGCTGACGCAAGAATATCAAGCGCTGCAACGAGCCTACGCTCTGCTAGCCCAGACCAGCGAAAGGGGACTACGACGCCGAGAAGGAGATCAAGGTGGCGCCCCTTCCCGCAACCCCCGGCCGGGTCGCAGCCTCCCCGTTCTCACCCAGCCTCGGGTGTTCTCTGGTCTGAAAGGAGGAGGAGGAGCCTCCCTCCTCCTCCTTTCAGACCAGAGAAAAGCTGATGGTAGAAATGGGTCACTATCAAAGCAGAGTAGCAGATCTGGAGTCAGCGCTGAAGCAACAAGGACAGGTAAGCTCATCAATGAGCACACCTTTTTCTCAGACAAAATAGCTACATTCTTCAGTCACTCATCCGTCTGGCATTACTGGACCAACCCCCCCCCCCCCCCCCCCCCCGAACGTGGCTGGGAAAATGCGGAGAAAAGCAAATGTCATTTTCCAGTCAACCAAAGAATTTGTGGATGAAAATGACACAACATTCCAAAGCTGTCCACGCGTTTGTCTCTTCTAGAATGTCAAGTGGGTGGAGGAGAAGCAGCTGCTGCGTCAGAGCAATCAGCAGTTGGCCGAAAAGGTGACGGAAAGAAAGGCGCTGGGCGGAGTCGCTTGGCGTCACACCTGTCGGGAAGCCCCGCAGATGAGGTCTGACTGTCTTTTCAGGTCAGGCGGATGGAGGCGGAAGAAGCGCGTCTGAAAGAGCACATCCAGGATATCCGAGACCAAAACGAACTGCTTGAGTTCCGCATCCTGGAGCTGGAGGTGGGAAGACTCGCACAAGCGTGTTGAGGCCAGAGATGTGACGGACGGACGGACGGACGGACGGATGCATGCCTCTGCCTTTCAGGAGAGGGAGTGGCGCTCCCCCGTCTTGAAGTTTCTGCAAGTCCGTTTCCCAGACGGCCTCAGCCCTTTGCAGATCTACTGCGAGGCCGAGGGCGTGAGCGTACGTAAGGCGTCCCTCGCAACCCTAACCTTAACCCGAGGTCCCAGAACACCTTACATTGCTCCTTGCGCCTTTCCCCCGGACATCGTCATCAGTGATCTGATGAAGAAGCTGGACATCCTGGGCTATAACGCCGTAAGTGTATGTCGAACTCCTTATGTTCGCACTCCACGAGACTCGGCGGCTCAAATGTGACTTTTGGAAGGCTTTGCGCTGAAAGAAGCTTGTTGACGCTGTGCCTTTGGGCTCTTGCAGAATCTCACCAACGAGGAGCAGGTGGTCGTGATTCACGCCAGGACCCTTCTCACCCTAGCCGAGAAGGTAACGCGCACGTCCACGCACGCTCTCGCATTCTGCTTATGTGACAGCAGCCTTTCCTCAGTGGTTAGAATACATCAAAGTGACCAAGTCAGCACTTCAACAGAAGATGTTGGACATTGAAAGTGAGAAGGTAGACAGACACGCGACATCAGCCAAGGGGAACTCCGGCAATGTGCCCCAACAATTCTGACCTTGAGCTGTGCTAGGATATGTTCTGCAAGCAGAAGGGCTACCTGGATGAAGAGTTGGACTTCAGGAAGTGTTCCATGGACCAGGCTCATAAGGTAAGCCGCCCTCAAATCTCCCGCCGGACCACTGATGGACGAGGATTGCGGCCCAGAGGATCCTGGAGCTGGAGGCCATGTTGTACGAGGCGCTACCGCAGCGGGACTGCCCCGCCACGGACGGCGAAAAAGCCAGCCACGCTGGCGTGAATGACGTGCTGACGGCGGATCAGAGAGAAGAGCTTAGGAGCGCCGTGGACCAATGGAAGCGAGCCCTGATGTGCGAGTTGAGGGAGCGCGACGCTTGCATCCTCCAAGAGAGAATGGATCTGCTGCACAGCGCGCAACAGGTAAGGGCCCAAAGCCAGCCCGGCACTTACTTGCACGCTTACTGGCTTTTGAATGCCACTTTCCATTTGTCCGTCCTAGAGGAACAAAGAGCTGAAAGAATTCATCGAAGCTCAGAAGAGACAAATCAAACAATTGGAGGAGAAGTTTCTGTTTCTCTTTCTATTCTTCTCCTTGGCCTTCATTCTGTGGCCCCAACACCAGCTGGTGAGTGAGCTCCAGCGGCACCGCACTCGACACCTCCGATACACTGCCAGCCGGTCTCAGACGTTGGCAGACGCTCCGATGCCAACGTATACCCCCCGCCACGGTGACAGAGGCACCGCGTCACACCGGCGCTCATCCAATCAGAAGGCAGGAAAAGCAAATTCACATGCAGGGCACTTTTGAACCAGAAGAGAGCGCCACAAAAAACGGTTGTTGCCCCAAACGCGCACTAAAAAGGGTCAGAATAACAAGAGTCCCACTGGCCAGCCGGGGCCACCCGTCCAGCTGTTTCTTCAGGGGGGAAAAAAATTGGAATCACCGGTGAGTACATTTTGCATTTAGCTCTGCTTTTCTGCTTCTGTCTTCAAGTGTGTGGCATCCTGCGATCAAAGAGTCAGCCAACCCCAAAGCGGTTGACCTCAACGTCCCACCACCATGCCTACCAGAGCAGGTGACGTGATGCTTTGGACATCCTTCCGTCTCAGATGCCCAAAAGTACTCTTTGCCACATCTGCGGCAATACGGTGTCTTTTCAAAGGTGCAAATAAATCCAGCGTGGGCGGAACACGCACGTCTTCGGTTTTTCCCGCTTTGTTTGTGTGACAGCTGTTGTGAAAATTTTATACAAATAAAGTTGTATAGTACAGGTTTGGCCAAGCCGCAACTCCCGAACCGCATGCGGCTCTTTTATGTTCATATCAACATTTGTGTGTGTGTGTGTGTGTGTGTGTGGGGGGGGGGGGGGGGGGGGTTGTGCGTGTTGGCTTCACTTGAGTTCAATTTGGTATTTTGGTCAAAAGCGCATGTGGTGAAATTCCACAAAGTAGGATGGGCAAACACATTTCTTTAAACTATGAGTGTCAATTGGGCTCTCGAAATGGCAGGGAAAAGATGCACAGCAAAACGAAAATACGTAGATGAACACAGGACGTTTTAATCAGAGTGGGAAAGTTTCTATTTTTTGTTGAACGTGATGGCAAACCATTCTGCCTGATATGTCAGACCTCAGCGCATTTCAAAGATTCAAATCTTCAGCGCCATGCACTTCAGCTCACTCCATGCTAACATTGATCAGGCGTCGAACCCGCATCATCATGCTTAAGAGGTGGCCATGCTAACCAGTGCGCCATTATGTCAACGCATAATAACTAAGTCTACTGGTCAAAACAGCGGTTACTATATGACGTCGCTACGTCGTGGTCACGTGACGCAGACAAGACGTCAATGGACGTGGGCAGAGTTAACTTGTTTAAAAGGGAGTAGGCAGAAGAAATATTTAATTTATTTAAATCTATTTTGAGTGCACACCATTATGCCAATGCATAACAACTGTAAATCTACTAAACAAAACAGCGGTTGCTATATGACATCTGCCACGTCGTGGTCACGTGACATACGTGACGTCGATGGGCGTAACTTTCGCCGGAATTCAAATCCGCGGGGAGAGTTAACTTGTTTAAAAGAGAGTGGGCAGAAGAATTATTTAATTTATTTAAATCTATTTGGTGTGTGCGCCATTATGTCAATGCATAACAACTGTAAGTCTACTAAACAAAACAGCGGTTGCTATTTGACGTCTGCCACGTCGTGGTCACGTGACGCGGACGTGACGTCGACGCCTACTTTACATCCCACCGATCACAGGACTCCTCGGCTGCATAACCGTGCCCCCTTCCCAACCAATCGGATTTGCTATACGCGAAAACGACGCCAATGGAAAGAGCTTCCGCCCAAATTTAAATCCGTGGGCGTGGCTCGCAGCAGGAAGTAGGAAAATGGCGGCGATGTTGACAAAGACACAGCGGATGGTAACATACGACTAACAAGAGAAATATTTTTATTTTCTGCTTGCAACTGGACCGTCCAGAGCGTACACGGTAAGTACAACTCATCGTTTTTAAAAAGAAGTACTTTTGTTGCCCTGAAAAGCGAGTGAGCGTGGCGTTTGTGGGGGACGTCGAATTTCGACGATTCTTTCTGGTCAACGGTTGTAAATGATTGTGTTGATTAAAAAAGAAAACTTGATGTAACTCTACTTTTAACTGCCGTTTCAGATAGATTTGGAATTGCATCACATCCAATTTTGCCTAGAGCGTACACGGTAAGTAACACTCGTTGTGTTTAAGGAGATTTACGTTTGTAATAGCAGAAGTGTAGCCGCGTTGCGTTGTACGTGTGAATGTTGGTCCGGGCGAAATGTTAATGTTTAATTTCATTCCTTTAGGTTCCACGGTGTTTGTTGGCTGCAAGTTTTCCACTGCAAGAAGAGGCTCATATCATTGACCAGGAGCGAGCTACAATGGTGAGTAGCCATAACATTTATGTTAAACACTTCCTATTTCATGTCTAACAGTACTTGATTTAACAAATAACCATAAATAAATACAGTGTGGGCACTGAAGTTAACATATGTGATTATACTGCCTAATCTGTCACCGAGTAGATTGTTGCAAAGTAATATAAGATCCAAAGTTGTAATTCAGAATAGTTTTCAAAAGAAGGCCATTAGAATTATATACAAGTCTGATTACCCTGAACAAGCTATTAATTAAATCACAAATTCTTCAATTCAAAGATTTGGTAGATTATCAGACAAATAAATGTCTAACAGTAATTGATTTAACACATCACGATAAGTAGATTGAGTGTGGGCACTCTCAAGTTAACATATGTGATTATACTGCCCAATCTGTTACAGAGTATGTTGTTGCCAAGTAATGTAGAATAGATCCAAAGTAGTAATCCAGAATAGTTTTGAAGAGGCCATTAGAATGATAAACAAATCTGATTACCTTGAACATAATAACAAGCTAAGTGTTTAATATGTCCTATGAAGTCAAAATTGGGCACCATCATGTGGTGAAATTTGGAATTGCATCACATCCAATTTTGCCTGGGAACAAACAGATTACATAAATCTTAGTTTTGAATAAGCCACTCCTTCTCAAACAAGTAAACTCTGCCCATTTTGCGCAGTAGATGTTCTGTTAATATCTAGTATTTATACAAAGTCATAATTTAAATTGCTTTCAACCTTCATTCATCGGTTCAACCAACATTACTCGCTCTTATTACCAACTTGTATTGATTTAACTAAGCGTTTAATACTTCCTATCAGGTCTCAAATCGAGATTTGGCAAAATACAATTTCAGCAAATCCAATTTTGCCAGGGAACAAAAATAGATTAAATAAACTAAATAAGTCCTCTTCCCATTAAATAAATCAGAAAAGTCTGTCTTGTAACCAGTCCTCTTCAAACAAGTAAAGTCTGCCCATTTTGTGCCGTAGATTTTGTGTCTATGCCTAGTATTTAAACAAAATCATAATTTAAACGACTTCTTTCCTTCATTCACTTTGGAAATTTGGAATTGCAGCAAATCGAATTTTGGCAGGGAACAAAAATAGATCAATTAAACTAAATAAGTCTTCTTCCCATTAAATAAATTAAAAAAGTCTGTCTTGTAACCAGTCCTTTTCAAACAAGTAAAGTCTGCCCATTTTGTGCCGTCGATTTTGTGTTAATGCCTAGTATTTATACAAAATCATAATTTAAAGGACTTCATTCCTTCATTCACTTTGGAAATTTGGAATTGCAGCACATCAAATTTTGCCTGGGAAGAAAAGTAGATTAAATAAATTTAATAAGTCTTACTACTTCCCATTAAATAAATTAAATACGTCTTACTTGTTCCCACTCCTTTTCAAAACAGTAGTTTAAAACGAGGGCCCTTCACTCAATCTTTAACCTCAACCCCGCACGTTGTGTTGTATCTGTGAATGTTGGTTGTGGCCAAATGATAGTTTTCTTTCATTCGTTTAGGTTCCAAGAAAACTTGATGTAACTCTACTTTTAACTGCCGTTTCAGATAAGCGGGTATTACGTCGCAGTCAAATGCCGCGGATATGACGTAATTGCCCGAACCTCCGCCAAAATTCAAATCTGTTGGCGCGATGGCCGTGAGCCACTGAGCAGCGACGATTATCAACAGAAATATCTTTATTTTCTGCTTGCAACTGGACCGTCTAGAGCGTACACGGTAAGTAACACTCATTGTGTTTAAGGAGATTTACGTTTGTAATAGCAGAAGTGTAGCCGCGTTGCGTTGTACGTGTGAAAATTGGTCGAGGCGAAATGTTAATGTTTAATTTCATTCCTTTAGGTTCCACGGTGTTTGTTGGCTGCAAGTTTTCCACTGCAAGAAGAGGCTCGTATCATTGACCAGGAGCGAGCTACAATGGTGAGTAGCCATAACATTTATGTTAAACACTTCCTATTTCATGTCTAACAGTACTTGATTTAACAAATAACCATAAATAAATACAGTGTGGGCACTGAAGTTAACATATGTGATTATACTGCCTAATCTGTCACGGAGTAGATTGTTGCAAAGTAATATAAGATCCAAAGTTGTAATTCAGAATAGTTTTCAAAAGAAGGCCATTAGAATTATATACAAGTCTGATTACCCTGAACAAGCTATTAATTAAATCACAAATTCTTCAATTCAAAGATTTGGTAGATTATCAGACAAATAATGTCTAACAGTAATTGATTTAACACATCACGATAAGTAGATTGAGTGTGGGCACTCTCAAGTTAACATATGTGATTATACTGCCTAATCTGTTACAGAGTATGTTGTTGCCAAGTAATGTAGAATAGATCCAAAGTAGTAATCCAGAATAGTTTTGAAGAGGCCATTAGAATGATAAACAAATCTGATTACCTTGAACATAATAACAAGCTAAGTGTTTAATATGTCCTATGAAGTCAAAATTGGGCACCATCATGTGGTGAAATTTGGAATTGCATCACATCCAATTTTGCCTGGGAACAAACAGATTACATAAATCTTAGTTTTGAATAAGCCACTCCTTCTCAAACAAGTAAACTCTGCCCATTTTGCGCAGTAGATGTTCTGTTAATATCTAGTATTTATACAAAGTCATAATTTAAATTGCTTTCAACCTTCATTCATCGGTTCAACCAACATTACTCGCTCTTATTACCA